>NC_079189.1:18726468-18816641 GCF_029499605.1 Hyla sarda
CAGGTCTCATCGGGGATGACTGCTGTGCTATACAGCCATCCCTGGTACACCCGTCCTACTGTGTGGTTCCCCATCCTGCCTTGGTGGTCTTCCACACCGGCAACTAACAGGAAAGGTACTACACTTGATCTTAGCCAAAAGGCCGAGAAGCGATCATTTGTCTAGACTGGATACAATTGTATCACTTCTCCACTGAGAGCAGGACAAGCTATGTGTTACGCCGAGCGCTCCGGGTCCCCGCTCCTCCCCGGAGCGCTCGCTACACTCTCTCCGCTGCAGCGCTCCGGTCAGATCCACTGACCCGGGGCGCTGCGATTCTGCTGCCAGCCGGGATGCGATTCGCGATGCGGGTAGCGCCCGCTCGCGATGCGCACCCCGGCTCCCGTACCTGACTCGCTCTCCCTCGGTCCTGTCCCGGCGCGCGCGGCCCCGCTCCCTAGGGCGCGCGCGCGCCGGGTCTTTGCGATTTAAAGGGCCACTGCGCCGCTGATTGGCGCAGTGATTCCAATTAGTGTCTTCACCTGTGCACTTCCCTATATCACCTCACTTCCCCTGCACTTCCCTGCCGGATCTTGTTGCCATTGTGCCAGTGAAAGCGTTCCTTGTATGTTCCTAGCCTGTGTTCCAGACCTCCTGCCGTTGCCCCTGACTACGATCCTTGCTGCCTGCCCCGACCTTCTGCTACGTCCGACCTTGCTTCTGTCTACTCCCTTGTACCGCGCCTATCTTCAGCAGCCAGAGAGGTTGAGCCGTTGCTAATGGATACGACCTGGTCACTACCGCGCAGCAAGACCATCCCGCTTTGCGGCGGGCTCTGGTGAAAACCAGTAGTGACTTAGAACCGATCCACTAGCACGGTCCACGCCAATCCCTCTCTGGCACAGAGGATCCACTACCTGCCAGCCGGCATCGTGACAGTAGATCCGGCCATGGATCCCGCTGAAGTTCCTCTGCCAGTTGTCGCTGACCTCACCACGGTGGTCGCCCAGCAGTCACAACAGATAGCGCAACAAGGCCAACAGCTGTCTCAACTGACCGTTATGCTACAACAGTTACTACCACAGCTTCAGCAGTCATCTCCTCCGCCAGCTCCTGCACCTCCTCCGCAGCGAGTGGCCGCTCCTGGGCTACGCCTATCCTTGCCGGATAAATTTGATGGGGACTCTAAGTTTTGCCGTGGCTTTCTTTCCCAATGTTCCCTGCATCTGGAGATGATGTCGGACCTGTTTCCCACTGAAAGGTCTAAGGTGGCTTTCGTAGTCAGCCTTCTGTCCGGAAAAGCCCTGTCATGGGCCACACCGCTCTGGGACCGCAATGACCCCGTCACTGCCTCTATACACTCCTTCTTCTCGGAAGTCCGAAGTGTCTTTGAGGAACCTGCCCGAGCCTCTTCTGCTGAGACTGCCCTGTTGAACCTGGTCCAGGGTAATTCTTCCGTTGGCGAGTATGCCGTACAATTCCGTACTCTTGCTTCAGAATTGTCCTGGAATAATGAGGCCCTCTGCGCGACCTTTAAAAAAGGCCTATCCAGCAACATTAAAGATGTTCTGGCCGCACGAGAAATTCCTGCTAATCTACATGAACTTATTCACCTAGCCACTCGCATTGACATGCGTTTTTCCGAAAGGCGTCAGGAGCTCCGCCAAGATATGGACTCTGTTCGCACGAGGCGTTTCTTCTCCTCGGCTCCTTTCTCCTTTGGTCCCCTGCAATCTGTTCCTGTGCCTCCCGCCGTGGAGGCTATGCAGGTCGACCGGTCTCGCCTGACACCTCAAGAGAGGACACGACGCCGCATGGAGAACCTCTGCCTGTACTGTGCTAGTACCGAACACTTCCTGAGGGATTGTCCTATCCGTCCTCCCCGCCTGGAAAGACGTCCGCTGACTCCGCACAAAGGAGAGACAGTCCTTGATGTCTACTCTGCTTCTCCACGTCTTACTGTGCCTGTGCGGATGTCTGCCTCTGCCTTCTCCTTCTCTACCGTGGCCTTCTTGGACTCTGGATCTGCAGGAAATTTTATTTTGGCCTCTCTCGTCAACAGGTTCAACATCCCAGTGACCAGTCTCGCCAGACCCCTTTACATCAATTGTATAAACAATGAAAGATTGGACTGTACCATACGCTTCCGCACGGAGCCCCTTCTAATGAGCATCGGATCTCATCACGAGAGGATTGAACTTTTGGTCCTCCCCAATTGCACCTCGGAAATTCTCCTTGGACTTCCCTGGCTTCAACTTCATTCCCCAACCCTGGATTGGTCCACTGGGGAGATCAAGAGTTGGGGGCCCTCTTGTTCCAAGGACTGTCTAAGACCGGTTCCCAGTAACCCTTGCCGTGACTCTGTGGTTCCCTCAGTAACCGGTCTCCCTAAGGCCTATATGGACTTCGCGGATGTTTTCTGCAAAAAACAAGCTGAGACTCTACCTCCTCACAGGCCTTATGATTGCCCTATCGACCTCCTCCCGGGTACTACTCCACCCCGGGGCAGAATTTATCCTCTCTCTGCCCCAGAGACTCTTGCCATGTCTGAGTATGTCCAGGAAAATTTAAAAAAGGGCTTTATCCGTAAATCCTCCTCTCCTGCCGGAGCTGGATTTTTCTTTGTGTCCAAAAAAGATGGCTCCCTACGTCCTTGCATTGACTACCGCGGTCTTAATAAAATCACGGTTAAAAACCGCTACCCCCTACCCCTCATCTCTGAACTCTTTGATCGCCTCCAAGGTGCCCACATCTTTACTAAATTGGACTTAAGAGGCGCCTATAACCTCATCCGCATCAGAGAGGGGGATGAGTGGAAAACGGCGTTTAACACCAGAGATGGACACTTTGAGTATCTGGTCATGCCCTTTGGCCTGTGCAACGCCCCTGCTGTCTTCCAAGACTTTGTCAATGAAATTTTTCGTGATCTGTTATACTCCTGTGTTGTTGTATATCTGGACGATATCCTAATTTTTTCTGCCAATCTAGAAGAACACCGCCAGCATGTCCGTATGGTTCTTCAGAGACTTCGTGACAATCAACTCTATGCCAAAATTGAGAAATGTCTGTTTGAATGCCAATCTCTTCCTTTTCTAGGATATTTGGTCTCTGGCCAGGGACTACAAATGGATCCAGACAAACTCTCTGCCGTCTTAGATTGGCCACGCCCCTCCGGACTCCGTGCTATCCAACGCTTTTTGGGGTTCGCCAATTATTACAGGCAATTTATTCCACATTTTTCTACCGTTGTGGCCCCTATCGTGGCTTTAACCAAAAAAAATGCCGATCCCAAGTCGTGGCCTCCTCAAGCGGAAGACGCCTTTAAACGACTCAAGTCTGCCTTTTCTTCGGCTCCCGTGCTCTCCAGACCTGACCCTTCCAAACCCTTCCTATTGGAGGTTGATGCCTCCTCAGTGGGAGCTGGAGCTGTTCTTTTACAAAAAAATTCTTCCGGGCATGCTGTCACTTGTGGTTTTTTTTCTAGGACCTTCTCTCCGGCGGAGAGGAACTACTCCATCGGGGATCGAGAGCTTCTAGCCATTAAATTAGCACTTGAGGAATGGAGGCATCTGCTGGAGGGATCAAGATTTCCAGTTATTATTTACACCGACCACAAGAACCTCTCCTACCTCCAGTCTGCCCAACGGCTGAATCCTCGCCAGGCCCGGTGGTCTCTGTTCTTTGCCCGATTTAATTTTGAGATTCACTTTCGTCCTGCCGATAAGAACATTAGGGCCGATGCTCTCTCTCGTTCCTCGGATGCCTCAGAAGTTGAACTCTCTCCGCAACACATCATTCCACCTGACTGCCTGATCTCCACTTCTCCAGCCTCCATCAGGCAAACTCCTCCAGGAAAGACCTTTGTTTCTCCACGCCAACGCCTCGGAATCCTCAAATGGGGTCACTCCTCCCATCTCGCTGGTCATGGGGGCATCAAGAAATCTGTGCAACTCATCTCCCGCTTCTATTGGTGGCCGACTCTGGAGACGGATGTTGTGGACTTTGTGCGAGCCTGCACTATCTGTGCCCGGGATAAGACTCCTCGCCAGAAGCCCGCTGGTTTTCTTCATCCCCTGCCTGTCCCCGAACAGCCTTGGTCTCTGATTGGTATGGATTTTATTACTGATTTACCCCCTTCCCGTGGCAACACTGTTATTTGGGTGGTCGTTGATCGATTCTCCAAAATGGCACATTTCATCCCTCTTCCTGGTCTTCCTTCAGCGCCTCAGTTGGCTAAACAATTTTTTGTACACATTTTTCGTCTTCACGGGTTGCCTACGCAGATCGTCTCGGATAGAGGCGTCCAATTCGTGTCTAAATTCTGGAGGGCTCTCTGTAAACAACTCAAGATTAAATTAAATTTTTCTTCTGCATATCATCCCCAGTCCAATGGACAAGTAGAAAGAATTAACCAAGTCTTGGGTGATTATTTGCGACATTTTGTTTCCTCCCGCCAGGATGACTGGGCAGATCTCCTTCCATGGGCCGAATTCTCGTATAACTTCAGAGTCTCTGAATCTTCCTCCAAATCCCCATTTTTCGTGGTGTACGGCCGTCACCCTCTTCCCCCCCTCCCTACCCCCTTGCCCTCTGGTCTGCCCGCTGTGGATGAAATTTCTCGTGACCTTTCCATTATATGGAGAGAGACCCAAAATTCTCTCTTACAGGCTTCTTCACGCATGAAGAGGTTCGCGGATAAGAAAAGAAGAGCTCCTCCCGTTTTTTCCCCTGGAGACAAGGTATGGCTCTCCGCTAAATATGTCCGCTTCCGTGTCCCTAGCTACAAGTTGGGACCACGCTATCTTGGTCCTTTCAAAATTTTGTGTCAAATTAATCCTGTCTCTTACAAACTTCTTCTTCCTCCTTCTCTTCGTATCCCTAATGCCTTTCACGTCTCTCTTCTTAAACCACTCATCCTCAACCGTTTTTCTCCCAAATCTGTTCCTCCCACTCCTGTTTCCGGCTCCTCGGACATCTTCTCTGTCAAAGAGATCTTAGCCTCTAAAAAGGTCAGAGGGAAAACTTTTTTTTTAGTGGACTGGGAGGGTTGTGGTCCTGAAGAGAGATCCTGGGAACCTGAGGACAACATCCTAGATAAAAGTCTGCTCCTCAGGTTCTCAGGCCCTAAAAAGAGGGGGAGACCCAAGGGGGGGGGTACTGTTACGCCGAGCGCTCCGGGTCCCCGCTCCTCCCCGGAGCGCTCGCTACACTCTCTCCGCTGCAGCACTCCGGTCAGATCCACTGACCCGGGGCGCTGCGATTCTGCTGCCAGCCGGGATGCGATTCGCGATGCGGGTAGCGCCCGCTCGCGATGCGCACCCCGGCTCCCGTACCTGACTCGCTCTCCCTCGGTCCTGTCCCGGCGCGCGCGGCCCCGCTCCCTAGGGCGCGCGCGCGCCGGGTCTTTGCGATTTAAAGGGCCACTGCGCCGCTGATTGGCGCAGTGATTCCAATTAGTGTCTTCACCTGTGCACTTCCCTATATCACCTCACTTCCCCTGCACTTCCCTGCCGGATCTTGTTGCCATTGTGCCAGTGAAAGCGTTCCTTGTATGTTCCTAGCCTGTGTTCCAGACCTCCTGCCGTTGCCCCTGACTACGATCCTTGCTGCCTGCCCCGACCTTCTGCTACGTCCGACCTTGCTTCTGTCTACTCCCTTGTACCGCGCCTATCTTCAGCAGCCAGAGAGGTTGAGCCGTTGCTAGTGGATACGACCTGGTCACTACCGCCGCAGCAAGACCATCCCGCTTTGCGGCGGGCTCTGGTGAAAACCAGTAGTGACTTAGAACCGATCCACTAGCACGGTCCACGCCAATCCCTCTCTGGCACAGAGGATCCACTACCTGCCAGCCGGCATCGTGACACTATGTACAATGTATCCGTCTAGTGTCCAGGCTGTTTAGCTCACAGAGCATTGTCTAAACTGGCTTCAACTGTATCCACTCCTCAGCTGACAGCAGGACTAGTTATGTATGGTGTTGAGCACAAAGATTAAAAATGCTAATTTTTACCGCAAATATCGGCACTTCGCTATTTTGCGAATATTCAGAATATAGTGATATTTATCCGTAATGACGAATATTATTTTCTTTCTATGCGAATTTATGCAAATATGTATGCGAATATCGGCACTTCCAGACTGGACACTGATCCCTCCCTTCTTTTAGGGGAAAGATATAATTGCGCGCACTATGCGAATTTCATTACGAATTTTCGCATTGAAAACATAGCGAATATGCGAATTTCGGGAACATGGGACGAATATTCGTTCAAATATTCGAGAAATATCGCAAATCCGAATATGGCCCCTGCCGCTCATCACTAGTTATGTACAGGTTTTCATTCACTGACAGCAAACAGAGATGACAGAGATCGATATAAGCAATGAATTGAAACAAAGTCTGGTATAAAGTTTTATTATGTGATGATTAAACTTTATATAAAACCAGAAAACCCTTTAAAGGGGTACTCCGGTGGAAACCTTTTTTCTTTTAAATCAACTGGTGGCAGAAAGTTAAACATAATTGTAAATTACTTCTATTAAAAAATCTTAAACCTTCCTGTACTTATTAGCTGCTGAATACTACAGAGGAAATTCTTTTCTTTTTGTAATGCTCTCTGATGACATCACGAGCACAGTTCTCTCTGCTGACGTTATTATAATAATAATAACGCTTTATTTATTGTTGTGCTTAGTGGGATTTGAACCCAAGTCCCCAGCACTGCAAGGCAGCACTGCTAACCACTGAGCCACCATGCTGCCCTTAGCATACATCTGCTATGCATGGTTGCTAAAATGGACAGAGATGTCAGCAGAGAGCACTGTACTCGTGATGTCATCAGTGTTCCAAAAAGAAAGGAATTTCCTCTGTAGCATTCAGCAGCTAATAAGTACTGGAAGGATTAAGATTTTTTAATAGAAGTAATTTACAAATATGTTTAACTTTCTGCCACCAGTTGATTTAAAAAAAAAAAAAGGTTTTCACCGGAGTACCCCTTTAAGGGTCTATTCCCACAGGACTGATTTTCATTTCCCTACTAAAGTTGGTGACTGGATAAATACAAATAATCAATAATAAATACTATATAATAAATCAATATAATTGATTGTCATTTTTTAATGTTCCTTTAATAAAAAAAAACCTTTATTAGTTGTTCTTTGGGAAAGGATATTTCGTCTTATTATGTAGTTTGGCATTTATTGTGCATATTCATTGGTGAGTTGTTGTATTGTTTTTGTGGAATAAGATTATTTTCATTCTTTCCAGTTTGAGTCACATATGACTTTTTGATCACTTTTTTTTTTAATTCAGTTTTATTATTATATTTTATTTTATTTTTTTATATAATTTTTTGTCAGGTGGTATGAAAAAAAATCTGAAATTCTGGCATACTTCTTTTTCTTTTTTCTTTTACAGTGTTCATGGTCAGTTTAGTTTAGTTTATCACAGACATGATAATGATGTTGACGACTAGAGATGAGCGAACTTACAGTAAATTCGATTCGTCACGAACTTCTCGGCTCGGCAGTTGATGACTTTTCCTGCATAAATTAGTTCAGCTTTCCGGTGCTCCCGTGGGCTGGAAAAGGTGGATACAGTCCTAGGAGAGATTTTTTAATAAGATGGCTTTGTGTTACCATATAGAGATGAGCGAACTTACAGTAAATTCGATTCGTCACAAACTTCTCGGCTCGGCAGTTGATGCTTATCCTGCATAAATTAGTTCAGCCTTCAGGTGCTCCGGTGGGCTGGAAAAGGTGGATACATTCCTAGGAAAGAGTCTACTAGGACTATATCCACCTTTTCCAGCCCACGGGAGCACCTGAAAGCTAAACTAATTTATGCAGGAAAAGTCATCAACTGCCGAGCCGAGAAGTTTGTGACGAATCGAATTTACTGTAAGTTCGCTCATCTCTATTGACGACGTGTCTCTGCCTCAATGGTGCAAATGTGGTGTGAACACAGCCCAATACTTATTATGTCTTATATTGTATTATAATCCTTTTTTTTTGGCTGTGCCCCCCATAGCTATAGGGGGTGCAGAGGTAACAGTCGCACCCAGGCCCGGGTGCCTAGGGGGCCCCAAAGCACATCTGTCCCATAAGATCAGTATTATAAATGGCACATGGGGCCCTGTTGCAGATTTTGTATCGGGAGCCAGAAGGTACAAGTTAAAGAGAACCTGTCACCAAACTAAACTTTTAATATTGTTCCTTATGTCATTATAAGACACTTTGCTCTTTACTTGCTGTTAAAATTCTCAACCTTTTATATGTTTTTAATGTGATTGAAAAAACGTCCACTAGGTGGCTCCGTTCTGTTCCCTGACGTCAAGTCAAACAGTTAGTTTGGTCTCCACTTGGACTTGCAGAAGTCCAAACTCAGGAAGTGCGTGCGAGGCATGGCGAGGCACAGCTCTCACAGCCTTCAGTGACATCGCGCCTGCTGGGGAACGCCCACTTTCTCCTGCCGGGAGCTCAAACAATGTGAGCAAGGGGAAAGGTATGATACACAGCTTTTTAAAGCTCAGAATTTTTTTTTCAGGGCAGGAGGGGTGTTAGGAGTAGTTGGGGAAATATAATCTGAGTTAGTTTAGAAAATACGGTTTGATGACAGGTACTCTTTAAGCCTCTGGGTGTGCCGATCAGATGGATAAAGATGGTGGACCTAATGGGCGTTTAAAGGGGTACTCCGCTGCTCAGCGTTTGGAACAAACATCATAGCCCCGTCCCCTCATGACGTCCCACCCCGCCCCCTCAATGCAAGTCTACGGGAGGGGGCGTGACAGCTGTCACGCCCCCTCCCGTAGACTTGCATTGAGGGGGTGGGGCGTGATGTCATGAGGGGGCGGGGTTATGATGTCACAAGTTCCCAGGGTAGCCTCCAGCGTTCAGAACAGTTTGTTCCAAACACTGACAGCCGGCACGCCCCCTCCCATAGACTTGCATTGAGGGGGCGGGGTGTGATGTCTTGAGGGGGGCGGGGCTATGATGTCACGAGCTCCCGGCGCCGACTCCAGCGTTCAGAACAGTTTGTTCCAAATGCTGAGCAGCGGAGTACCCCTTTAATAGACCTCAGGTTGACAAGACTACCCATGGGCACTATTTTGGTACATTGATGTGGGACCAATGGGGTGACAGAGGAGGGCCCATTTAGGTGCCTCGAGATCGGAGGCGGTTAGATTGGGGGTGAAGGCTAGTGCCCAAAAGTGATCAAGTGGGTACAGCCCATACAATGACATCAGTTCGCAGGTTCTGTGTAAGTCCCTAATGGTTTAATGTACAGCATGTGGTGAGGAGTAAAGACAGAACGAAATAACATAAAATATCATAAAACAATAACTACAAATACAAGTAAAGAATGGAATAGACCATCATTTCTTTCTTTCTTTCTTTCCAGGTTACCGGACAGTGAGTGGTGTCAATGGTCCATTGGTGGTTCTGGATAATGTGAAGGTATGCTTTAAAAAAAAATAATAATTGTTTTACAAAATTATTAGAATTTTTTTTTTTTTTTTTTACAAATTACACAATTTTATATGCCCTAAAATTTAATATATTTATTTTATTTTTATTATGACTTTTTTTTTTTTTTTTTTATAAGATGGCTTTGTGTTACCATATAGAGATGAGCGAACTTACAGTAAATTCGATTCGTCACGAACTTCTCAGCTCGGCGGTTGATGATTTATCCTGCGTAAATTAGTTCAGCTTTCAGGTGCTCCGGTGGGCTGGAAAAGGTGGATACAGTCCTAGGAAAGAGTCTCCTAGGACTATATCCACCTTTTCCAGGCCATCGGAGCACCTGAAAGCTGATCTAATTTATGCAGGAAAAGTCATCAACTGCCGAGCCGAGAAGTTTGTGACGAATCGAATTTGCTGTATGTTCGCTCATCTCTATTACCATATTTTAAACTCTATGGGGGGAGATTTATCAAAACCTGTCCAGAGGAAAAGTTGCCCAGTTGCCCATAGCAACCAATCAGATCGCTTCTTTCATTTTTAACAAGGCCTCTGCAAAATGAAACTAGCGATCTGATATGTTGCTATGGGCAACTGGGCAACTTCTCCTTTGCAAAGGTTTTGATAAATCTCCCCCTATAACTTTTGAAAACATAAATTTGGGAACTGGGAATTCTGGAAGTGTTCACCATGCGGGATAAATATTAGTAGTTTGGACATTTTTTCAGACTTTTTTTGATTTATTTATTTTTTACTTTTTTTAAAATATACATATAGGGGGAGATTTATCAAAACCTGTGCAGAGGAAAAGTGGCCCAGTTGCCCATAGCAACCAATCAGATCACTACTTTCATTTTTGACAAGACCTGTGAAAATGAAAGAAGCGATCTGATTGGTTGCTATGGGCAACTGGGCCACTTTTCCTCTGCACAGGTTTTGGTAAATCTCCCCCATACAGTGTGTGTATATATATATATATATATATATATATATATATATATATATATATATATATATATATATATATATATATATATATTCGAGTATAAGCCGAGACACCTAATTTTATTACAAAATATATAAGTATAAGCCAAGGGCAGTGGTCTCCAACCTGCGGACCTCCAGATGTTGCAAAACTACAACTCCCAGCATGCCCGGACAGCCGTTGGCTGTCCGGGCATGCTGGGAGTTGTAGTTTTGCAACATCTGGAGGTGCGCAGGTTGGAGACCACTGGCCTAGGGTGTTGGAAATGCAGCCATAGGCTGTATCAAGGCATGCTGGGTGTTACAGCTACTAACTACAATGCCCAGCATGCCCTGATACAGCAAAAACCAAGTCATGAGGGGGAAAGAACTGCCTGTAGAGCTCAGACGCAGGATTGTATGGAGGCCCAAATCTGAAGAAGGGGGGAAAAAAATCTCTGCTGCACTGACAGTGATGAAGAACAACCAGGACTCCTTCTAGAGCAGTGGTCTCAAACTGTTTCCCTCCAGATGTTGCAAAACTACAACTCCCAGCATGCCCAAACAGCCAATGGCTGTCCGGGCATGCTGGTAGTTGTAGTTTTGCAACATCTGGAGGGCCACAGTTTGAGACCACTGTTCTAGAGTAATCTAAAGTAATAATAAACTAAGTAATCAGAAGAGAATGGCCTTGGTCAGAGAGGTGAACAAAATGGTCACATATATATATATATATATATATATATATATATATATATATATTCCTGTAATAATAGCTGTATGTATGGCGGCAAGGTCAGGACCTTTAGGATATGTTCACACGGTGGAAATTGTGCAGAATTTCCGCGATTTCCGATTTCGGCATCCGATGAAAGAATAGACAACGTTTATTCTTTCTGCAGATTCTGCAAGGAAATGCATTGCAGTCTATGACCTGGAGCATTTCCAAGCGGTCCTAGTGCCCTCCGGATTAGGGAAAAGGTGTGGAAGGTCTGCACGTGTTTTCAGTGCGGACATTCCGCAAAAATCCTTCCGTGTGAACCCGGCCTTACAAAAACCTTCCCAGACACCTGATATCCCAATTTGTCAAGTTAGGCGGTCAAACGCTTCAGGATTTTAGAGGTCAGAGGTCCCTGACCTGGTCCTCAAGGCTCCGCCAACTGTGCAGGATTAGAATTGTTCTCTGCTCTATTCCAATGTAGTAAGTAAAAAAAAAAAAACTGAATGTTGGTGGGCCTTAAAGGGGTACTCCACTGGAAAAAAAATTTTTTAAATCAGCTGGTGCCAGAAAGTTAAACATATTTGTAAATTACTTCTATTTAAGAATTTTAACCCTTCCAGCACTTATCAGCTGCTGTATGTTCCACGAGAAGTTCTTTTCTCTTTTTAAAATTTCCTTTCTGTCTGACCACAGTGCTCTCTTCTGACACCTCTGTCCATTTTAGGAACTGTTCAGAGCAGGAGCAAATCCCCGTAGCAAACCTCTCCTGCTCCGGACAGTTTCTGACATGGACAGAGGTGTCAGCAGAGAGAGCACTGTGGTCAGGCAGAAAGGAAATCCAAAAAGAAAAGAACTTCCTCTGGAACATACAGCAGCTGATAAGTACTAGAAGGGTTAAGATTTTTTTAAATAGAAGTCATTTACAAATCTTTTTAACTTTCTGGCACCATTTGATGAAAAAATAAAAAAAATAAATGTTTTCCAGGGGAGTACCCCTTTAAGGGGGTACTCCGCCCCAATACATCTTGGGATAAGATGTCTGATCGCGGGGGTCCCGCCGCTGCACCTGGCGTTCGTTTAGAGCGTCAGGTGCAGCGCTGGAGGCTCGTGACGTCACAGTCACGCCCTTTCAATGCAAGTTTATGGGAGGGGGCGTGATGGCCGTCACGCCCCCTCCCATAGACTTGCATTGAGAGGGCGTGACTGTGATGTCACAAGCCTCCGCCCCGCATCGCCAGTCATCCGGCACGTAGTGAAGTTCGCTCCGTGCACCGGATGTCTGGGGGGCCGCAGCTGAGATTGCGGGGGTCCCGCCGCTGCACCTGGCGTTCGTTTAGAGCGTCAGGTGCAGCGCTGGAGGCTCGTGACATCACAGTCACACCCCCTCAATGCAAGTCTATTGGAGGGGGCGTGACGGCCGTCACGCCCCCTCCCATAGACTTGCATTGAGAGGGCGTGACTGTGATGTCACAAGCCTCCGCCCCGCATCGCCAGTCATCCGGCACGTAGTGAAGTTCGCTCCGTGCACCGGATGTCCGGGGTGCCGCAGTTGAGATTGCGGGGGTCCCGCCGCTGCACCCGGCGTTCGTTTAGAGCGTCAGGTGCAGCGCTGGAGGCTCGTGACATCACAGTCACACACCCTCAATGCAAGTCTATGGGAGGGGGCGTGACGGCCGTCACGCCCCCTCCCATAGACTTGCATTGAGAGGGCGTGACTGTGACGTCACGAGCCTCCGCCCCGCATCGCCAGTCATTCGGCACGTAGTGAAGTTCGCTCCGTGCACCGGATGTCTGGGGGGCCGCAGCTGAGATTGCGGGGGTCCCGCTGCTGGGGACCTAACATCTTATAGATAAGATATCTAGGGGGTGGTGTACCCCTTTAAGGACTGGGTTGGGGACCTCTGCTATGGAGATATATACAGTGTGCATGGTGGGATGAAGAACATGACATGACATGAGATCTCCAGAAGCTGCAGACCCCTCCTCGTCCAGTACTGAGAAGGTGTTGTTCCCGTACACACCTCATGCATTGTTCTATCCATTGTGCAATGTGATCAGTACAAACACCCTCCTCCTCCGCTGCGGACAGGGACACGTTGTGGGCTCGTGTGTTAACCCATAACACATCTCAATGTGATGTCAACACATCCGTCCGCTAACGCTCTGATCCACTGTTTACTATACAGAGGCAGAGAAGTCCTTCCCGAGCTGGAGAAAGTGACCTGACAATGTCACCTACCTAAGGGCGCAAACTTACTGTCATCACACTATATTGTGCAAACAATAGTGCAAGAGAGGTGAAAGTGCTGCCCCCTGTACTTACTACATTTATACCGTCTCTATATAAATTACACTGGGCCTCATTAATCAAAACCGTCTGACAGTCATTTTGTTGCCCATAGCAACCAACCACAGACCCCCCAATTTATCCCCTTAAAGGGTTACTCCACTGGAAAACATTTATTTTTAAACCAACTGGTGCCAGAAAGTGAAACAGATTGGTAAAGTACTTCAATTTAAAAATATTAATCCTTCCAGTACTTACCAGCTGCTTTTTTTTTTCCTCCACAGGAAGTTCTTTTCATTACGGATTTCCTATCTGTCTGACCACAGTGCTCTCTGCTGACACCTCTGTCCATTTTAGGAACTGTCCAGAGTAGGAGCAAATCCCCATAGCAAACCTCTCCTGCTCTGGACAGTTCCTGACATGGACAGAGGTGTCGGCAGAGAGCACTGTGGTCAGGCAGAAAGGAAATTCCAAAAAAGAAAAGAACTTCCTCTGTAGTATATAGCTGCTGATAAGTACTGGAAGGATTAAGAATTTTAAATAGAAGGAATTTACAAATCTAATAGTAAAGAAATTGGGGCTCAAGGTCACTGAACATTGGATAATGTATTTATTTAGTAAATAATCAACAATATAATACAATTATAATATAGTGGTGTGCGACCTAAAGGGTCCTTGTAGGTCAGCTAAACCACAAATGATGTGTGTATAAAAACAATGAATATATATATCATTAAAAAATCACATGGCGAATATATATATGATAAAAGATAACCACAATAAAGAAGTAGGTAGCCTGGATATGTAAAAGCAAAGGAAGGTTCAAATAAATACTGACCCGGCAGTATTAGAATACTATTGCACAATATTTTGTAATCCAGGAAAGGAGTTACCGTTTCCTTTATATGTAATGATAACAGCGCTAGTAGTGCCAAAAAGTATCCGGCCTGAAATAGTTTGTAGCAACGTCAAATAAGTCTGTGATGACCACTCGCTGGTATGTGTGTCATTCCTTGCTCTTATGGCATAGAGCCTGCTGCAGGAGACTCTGCCGTCTCACAATGGAGCCGCAGTGAACGGATTTGGTGGACACAAAGTGCAATACTGGAGTAAGCGAATAGTCAAATAGAGTACATTACCGGCATGCGCTGGTCTCGGTGAGGTCCCGGCTCCCTGGGAGGGGAGCGCGCTGCTAGAGATGAAGCCGTCTCAGGTGTGCAGCGGCAGTAGTGGGCTCACTTCGGGGGGACTGCAGAGCTTCTTTTGTGGATGTCTGGATGGACAGGTAGCGTCCTCGTGGCAGAGCAATGCGCACTTATCCAGTAAGAAAACAGTTGTGGTGAAGGTTAGGAGCGCTGTAGGAAAAGGAACTTGGTATTGTGGTACTTGTGGTTAAGGTTGTGGCTGGACGGGTTTCAGGTCCCCCATAGGACCTTTCCTCAGCAGCTAGACATGAGCTCTCACAACCTTAACCACAAGTACCACAATACCAAGTTCCTTTTCCTACAGCGCTCCTAACCTTCACCACAACTGTTTTCTTACTGGATAAGTGCGCATTGCTCTGCCACGAGGATGCTACCTGTCCATCCAGACATCCACAAAAGAAGCTCTGCAGTCCCCCCGAAGTGAGCCCACTACTGCCGCTGCACACCTGAGACGGCTTCATCTCTAGCAGCGCGCTCCCCTCCCAGGGAGCCGGGACCTCACCGAGACCAGCGCATGCCGGTAATGTACTCTATATTACTATTCGCTTACTCCGGTATTGCACTTTGTGTCCACCAAATCCGTTCACTGCGGCTCCATTGTGAGACGGCAGAGTCTCCTGCAGCAGGCTCTATGCCATAAGAGCAAGGATTGACACACATACCAGCGAGTGGTCATCACAGGCTTATTTGACGTTGCTACAAACTATTTCAGGCCGGATACTTTTTGGCACTACTAGCGCTGTTATCATTACATATAAAGGAAACGGTAACTCCTTTCCTGGATTACAAAATATTGTGCAATAGTATTCTAATACTGCCGGGTCAGTATTTATTTGAACCCTCATTTGCTTTTACATATCCAGGCTACCTACTTCTTTATTGTGGTTATCTTTTATCATATATATATTCGCCATGTGATTTTTTAATGATATATATATTCATTGTTTTTATACACACATCATTTGTGGTTTAGCTGACCTGCAAGGACCATGTAGGTCGCACACCACTATATTATAATTGTATTATATTGTTGATTATTTACTAAATAAATACATTATCCAATATTCAGTGACCTTGAGCCCCAATTTCTTTACTATTGTATCTCTTGGTTGACACCGTGTGTATAGGTGTTATTTGGGCAGCTCAGGTCGTACGTAATCAGTGTGGTAGGAGCCTCTCCAACCTTTTCACTTTGTCCTAATTTAAGAATCTGTTTAACATTCTGGCACCAATTGATCTAAAAAAAATGTTTTCCAGAGGAGTACCCCTTTATCGACCCAGGAAATATTTTTTTTTGCGTTTTTATTTTTTCACATACAGTACTTATATAGTATATAAAGTAATGATACAGAACATACAGTAATTATACAGCATATAAGGTACTGATACAGAACATACAGTACTAATACAGAACATATAATACTAATACAGCACATACAGTAATTGTACATCACATACAGTACTCATACAGCACATACAGGACTCATACAGCACATACAGGACTCATACAGCACATACAGTACTTATACAGCACATACAGGACTCATACAGCACATGCAGTACTCATACAGCACATACAGTACTCATACAGCACATACAGGACTCATACAGCAACTTACAGTACTCATACAGCACATACAGTACTCATACAGCACATACAGGACTCATACAGCACATACAGTACTCATACAGCACATACAGGACTCATACAGCACATACAGTACTCATACAGCACATACAGGACTCATACAGCACATACAGTACTCATACAGCACATGCAGTACTCATACAGCACATACATTACTCATACAGCACATACAGGACTCATACAGCACATATAGTACTAATACAGCACATACAGTACTCATACAGCACATACAGTAATTATATAGCACATACAGGACTTGTATAGCACGCACAGTAATTATATAGCACATACAGGACTCATATAGCACATACAGTACTTATACAGCACATACAGTACTCATACAGCACATACAGGACTCATACAGCACATACAGTACTAATACAGCACATACAGTACTCATATAGCACATACAGTAATTATATAGCACATACAGGACTCGTATAGCACACACAGTAATTATATAGCACATACAGGACTCATATAGCACATACAGTACTTATACAGCACATACAGTACTCATACAGCACATGCAGTACTCATACAGCACATACATTACTCATACAGCACATACAGGACTCATACAGCACATACAGTACTAATACAGCACATACAGTACTCATATAGCACATACAGTAATTATATAGCACATACAGGACTCATACAGCACATACAGTACTCATACAGCACATATAGTAATTATACAGCACATACAGTAATTATACAGCACAAATAGTAATTATACAGCACATACAGTAATTATACAGCACATACAGGACTCATACACCACATACAGTACTTAAACAGCACATACAGTAATTATATAGCACATACAGTAATTATACAGACACATACAGTACTCATACAGCACATACAGTAATTATATAGCACATACAGGACTCATACAGCACATACAGTACTCATACAGCACATATAGTAATTATATAGCACATACAGGACTCATACACCACATATAGTAATTATACAGCACATACAGTAATTATACAGCACAAATAGTAATTATACAGCACATACAGTAATTATACAGCACATACAGGACTCATACACCACATACAGTACTTATACAGCACATACAGTAATTATACAGCACAAATAGTAATTATATAGCACATACAGTACTTATACAGCACATACAGGACTCATACAGCACATACAGTAATTATATAGCACATACAGTACTTATACAGCACATACAGGACTCATACAGCACATACAGTAATTATATAGCACATACAGGACTCATACAGCACATACAGTACTCACACAGCACATACAGTACTTATACAGCACATACAGTACTCATACACCACATGCAGTAATTATATAGCACATACAGTACTTATACAGCACATACAGTACTTATACAGCACATACAGTAATTATACAGCACATACAGTAATTATATAGCACATACAGTACTTATACAGCACATACAGGACTCATACAGCACATACAGTAATTATATAGCACATACAGTACTTATACAGCACATACAGGACTCATACAGCACATACAGTAATTATATAGCACATACAGGACTCATACAGCACATACAGTACTCATACAGCACATACAGTACTTATACAGCACATACAGTACTCATACACCACATGCAGTAATTATATAGCACATACAGTAATTATACAGCACATACAGTACTCATACAGCACATACAGTAATTATACACCACATGCAGTAATTATATAGCACATACAGTACTTATACAGCACATACAGTACTCATGCACCACATACAGTAATTATATAGCACATACAGTACTTATACAGCACATACAGTAATTATACAGCACATACAGTACTCATACAGCACATACAGTACTCATACACCACATGCAGTAATTATACACCACATGCAGTAATTATATAGCACATACAGTACTTATACAGCACATACAGTACTCATACAGCACATACAGTAATTATATAGCACATACAGTAATTATACAGCACATACAGTACTAATACAGCACATACAGTAATTATATAGCACATACAGTAATTATACAGCACATACAGTACTCATACAGCACATACAGTAATTATACAGCACATACAGGACTCATACAGCACATACAGTACTAATACAGCACATACAGTAATTATATAGCACATACAGGACTCATACAGCACATACAGTACTCATACAGCACATATAGTAAGGAAGTTCCCGAATCATAGATGGCAATGGATTTCTGAGTGGAATCCGCAGAAAGGATTAAAGGGGTAGTCCAGTGGTGAAAAATGTATCCCCTATCCTAAGGATAGGGGATAAGTTTGAGATCGCTGGGGGTCCGACCGCTGGGGCCCCCTGCGATCTCTTGTACGGGGGCCAGGCTCTCCGGCCAGATAGCGGGTGAAGGCGGCGCTTCGGCTCTGCCATAGGGTTGTATTGAGGGGGCGTGTCGGCAGCAGCTTCATGCGGAGGTCGACACGCCCCCTTCCCGCAGGCTGTCGGGGCTCCGTACAGGAGATGGCAGGGGGCCCCATCGGTCGGACCCCCCGCGATCTCAAACTTATCCCCTATCCTTAGGATAGGGGATAAGTTGTTCACCACTGGGTCACCACTGGACTACTCCTTTAACATGTCTATTTTCTCTGTGGACGCTGGAATCGGGACGCTCGTGGCGCAGTGCAGCAGAATGCCATTAAAAATCTGCTGCAGCGGAATGTCGGTGCGGAATATTTCCACAGAATTCCATTCAGAAATTCCGCTGTGTGAACATGGCCTAATAGAGGGTAATTCTACTTAGGATACGGATCCTATATCAGCCTAGATGGAGCATGCTGAGCCTTGTAGTTCTGCTTTCCTACAATGGATTCATCTGGGGATGACTTAATAGTTGTTATATACAGTATAAAGAGGCAGGACTAGCAATTCCCAAGAATCCTCTTCATATAGCTCCCTCTATTGGTGGATTGTGTCACCTCATGCTTCACCGCTACAAGACGAAAATATCATATTAATGCAGGGTTTCCCAACCAGTGGATTCCCAGCCTGCTCCATGTCCTGACAACATTCTGCTGTAATTTTTTTTTTTTTTTTTGGGGGGGGGGGGGGGGGGGGGGTTTCGGAAAAAGAAAACATTTTTGGGGGGGAAACAATGAACGAAGAAAAAAATAAATAATGATAATAATAATTAATATTATTATTATTTTATTTATTATTTTAATTATTATTATTATTGTATGTATTTAATTATTATTATTATTCTGTTGTCTACATTAAACTTGTTTCATTGGATAATTCAGTGTGTTGTATACCAAATAGTGATTTTATTGTATCACCGTATATACTCGAGTATAAGCCGAGTTTTTCAACACGATTTTTCATGCTGAAAACGCCCCCCTCGGCTTATACTCGAATGAACTCTCCCACTGTCAATCCCTTCATCAGTGGTCTTCAACCTGCGGACCTCCAGATGTTGCAAAACTACAACTCCCAGCAAGCTCGGACAGCCATCGGGCATACTGGGTGTTGTAGTTTTGAAACCTCTGGAGGTCCGCAGGTTGAAGACCACTGCGGCCTTCGTCATCATCCAGCCCCCCCCCCCCCCTTTTGTTTTGTACTCACCTCCCCTCGGTGGAAAGTTAGGGTGAGCTAGTCCTGGCCATCTCTGCTTCAGGGACCGTCTGGTGGGGATGGTTAGTCGTTGCGGGGGGGGGGGGCTCTTCTCCGCGCTTCGGGCCCGGCCCCGGAGTAGTGACATTGCCTTGACGACGACGCACAGGGACGTTCATGCGCAACGTCCCTGTGTGTCGTTGTCAAGGCAATGTCACTAGTCCGGGCCCGAAGCGCGGAGAAGAGGCCCCCTCGGTGAAAATGGACAGCCCGCAACGACTAACCATCCCCACCGGACGGTCCCTGCAGCATAGATGGCCCGGACCAGCTCACCCTAACCTCCCGCCGAGGGGAGGGGGCTGGATGATGACGAAGGCCGCAGTGGTCTTCAGCCTGCGGACCTCCAGGGGTTTCAAAACTACAACTCCCAGCGTTGGCTGTCCGGGCACGCTGGGAGTTGTAGTTTTGCAGCATCTGGAGGTCCGCAGGTTGAAGACCACTGATGAAGAGCGGTGATGATGAAGGGGGTCTGGATGATTACATGGGGGGAGGATGTGTTTCCCACCTTAGGCTTATAGTCGAGTCAATAACTTTTCCTGGGTTTCTGGGGTAAAATTAGGGGCCTCGGCTTATATTCTAGTCGGCTTATACTCGAGTATATACGGTACTTCTACTATCAATAATAGAGAAATATAAATTTAAAAAAACACCAACAAAAACAAGAAAAAAAAAATTTGCTATATTATAGTAAAGAAGAAAAAAACGATACCGCCAGAAGTAAACAATTGGTAATAGTCATATTTTCTTCTCATGTCTCATCTACGCCATATACACATATAAAAAGGCATGTGCTTCATATAATTGCAATAAGATGTAGCAGAGCTGTGTTTGTTAGTACAACTGAGCTCAGTTTCCCAGCATGAGACACATAGGACTGAAGCTAATCCTACTGCATTAGAGTAACTGTAACAATTAGGCGACACGTTCAGCTCTGCTATAACTGTATATACTAAAACCAGCGCACGTGGGGGAAGTGTTTTGCGGTGTAAATGGTTTGTATGGCGCTACACAGGTTGTTCACCAGCCTCGGAGGCTGCACTTAGGCTTGGAGCCCCTCCAGGCAAGGTTTTATCGGTAGTCTCAGACCGCAGTGCCAATAAAAACTGCAACAATATCATTTGAAGTAAGTAGAACAGCAAGGATGGCGAAGAACCAATTACTAATCTTATTAAATGGACTCTCTGAGAGAAGAAACAAAGGTTACAATTCAGCCGCAGTTATACAACACAGCGCAGAGATTAGCCAGGAATAAGCAAAGCAGAAATCAGCTTCAATGGCTAAGACCAGAGATCCCTCAGGACCTGGAACCGGCCACAATCTGCAGTCTTTAAGAGCAACGCCAGTCACTACTAATAGTAACATCAATAATGCAGGACCCATGTACTGCCCTCTATGTACTGGAGTAGATATTCATGTACAGATCCCAATATAATTTACTGTAATACTTCCTGATATGTTCAAGAATATAACTACTATAATACTGCTCCCTGTATACAAGAATATAACTACTATAATACTGCCTCCTATATACAAGAATATAACTACTATAATACTGCTCCTATATACAAGAATCTAACTACTATAATACAGCTCCTATATACAAGAATATAACTACTATAATACTGCCTCCTATATACAAGAATATAACTACTATAATACTGCTCCTATATACAAGAACATAACTACTATAATACTGCTCCTATATACAAGAATATAACTGCTATAATACTGCCCCTATATACAAGAATATACCTACTATAATACTGCTCCTATATACAAGAATATAACTACTATAATACTGCCCCTATATACAAGAATATAACTACTATAATACTGCTCCTATATACAAGAACATAACTACTATAATGCTGCCTCTATAATGCTCCTGTCTGACTGAAGTCTTGCACCTGTCTTCTTGTTCAACAGTTTGCCCAGTACGCAGAGATTGTGCACTTCACCCTCCCCGATGGAACAGTGCGTAGCGGTCAAGTCCTAGAGGTTGTAGGACTGAAAGCCATTGTCCAGGTAACAGATTTGTGGCACCATTGACTCTCTGGTCTCCTAATCCCTGCAGTTTCCTATCTGTCTGTAGGTCCATAATGCTTCTCCTCCACCTTCTCATCCCATTCTCTTCCCTGTTGTAGTTTTCCTCAATTCCATGACTGTCTTCACTAGATCCATCATGTCCGCTCCATCTTGTTGTACACCTCCAGCAGTTCCTTATGACCTCTTCTGGTTTCTCATTGAAGCCATCGCTCCCATATGGGAGAGATGGCTTCAATGATGAACCAGAAGATGTCATATGGAAGTTTTGGAGGCCTACAGAAAAAGTAGAGCGCAGGATAGCAGAACCGAGACAGAGAGGGCTTGACGGATCTAGTGGAGACAAAACTTCCAGCATGCCTGCTCCATCTTGTTGTACACCTCTAGCAGTTCCATATGACATTTTCTGGTTCCTCATTGAAGCAATCTCTCCTGGATGGGAGATATGGCTTCAATGAGGAACCAGAAGAGTTCATATGGAAGTTTAAGAGGCCTACAGAAAAAGTAGAGAACAGGATAGCAGAACCGAGACAGAGAGGGCTTGACGGATCTAGTGGAGACAAAACTTCCAGCATGCCTGCTCCGTCTTGTTGTACACCTCCCAGCAGTTCCATATGACCTCATATGAAGCCGGGAGAGATGGCTTCAATGAGGAACCAGAAGAGGTTAAATGAAAGTTTTGGAGGCCTACAGAAAAAGTAGAGCGCAGGATAGCAGAACCGAGACAGAGAGGGCTTGACGGATCTAGTGGAGACAAAACTTCCAGCATGCCTGCTCCGTCTTGTTGTACACCTCCAGCAGTTCCTTATGACCTCTTCTGGTTCCTCATTGAAGCCATTTCTCCCATACGGGAGAAATGGCGTCAATGAGGAACCAGAAGAGGTCATATGGAAGTTTTGGAGGCCTACAGAAAAAGTAGAGATCAATATAGCAGAACCGAGACGGAGCATGCTTGACGGATCTAGTGGAAACAAAACTTCCACTATGCCCGCTCCGTCTTGTTGTACACCTCTAGCAGTTCCATATGACCTCTTCTGGTTCCCATACAGGAGAGATGGCTTCAATGATTAACCAGAAGAGGCCATATGGAAGTTTTGGAGGCCGACAGAAAAAGTAGAGAGCAGTATAGCAGAACCGAGACGGAGCGGACATGATGGATCTAGTAGAGACAAAACTTCCAGCATCCCTGCTCCGTCTTGTTGTACACCTCCAGCAGTTCCATATGACCTCTTTTGGTTCCTCATTGAAGCAATCTCCCACATAGCGAGAGAGAAGGCTTCAATGAGGAACCAGAAGAGGTCATACTGTACGGAACTGCTGGAGTTGTACAACAAGACGGAGCAGGCATAATGGATCTAGTGGAGACAGTCATGGAATTGGGAAAACTACAACAGGGAAGAGAATGGGATGAGAACGTGGAGGAAAAGCAATATGGACCTACAGACAGATGAAAAGGAACCGTTATCCTTCTATCTCCCCCACATCCGTCTCCCATCTACTCTTTCTCCACTACCTCCATGTCCATCCTACCCTCACCACCACCACAGGCCCATCAAGCCAATTTGCACCGGTTTCCTCTTCTCCTTCTCTATTGACCCACCTCCAGTTTTGTATTGTACAGTACACACCAGTGTTAGGACATCCTGTTCTCCATTGACAACCAGACCATCAGTCGTGGCCACTGGAAGTAACAATGGTCTCCCTGAAGGTAGAGTATGGCCAAGGATCTTGATCTTGGGTCCATAAAGGACTAAGGGAATATCCTGGTCTCTTTGAGCCTTTCTCAGGGTCAAAGTAAAAAAAAGCTGGATAGAAGGTAGACAATTTAAAGGGGTACTCTAGTGGAATTTTTTTTTTTTTTTTTAAATCAACTGGTGCCAGAAAGTTTAAAAGATTTGTAAATTACTTTTATTTAAAAATCTTAATCCTTCCAGTACTTATCAGATGATGTATGCTTCACAAGAAGTTATTTTCTTTTTGAATTTCCTTTCTGTCTGACCACAGTGCTCTCTGCTGACACCTTTGTCCATGTCAGGAACTGTCCAGAGCAGAAAAGGTTAGCTCTGGGGATTTTCTCCTGCTCTGGACAGTTCCTGAAATGGACAGAGGTGTCAGCAGAGAGCACTGTGGTCAGACAGAAAGGAAATTCAAAAAGAAAAGAACTTCCTGTGAAGCATACATCAGCTGATAAGTACTGAAAGGATTAAGATTTTAAAATGGAAGTAATTTACCAATCTGTTTAACTTTCTGGCACCAATTGATTTAAAAAAAAAAAATGTTTCCAATGGAGTACCCCTTTAAAGATCAGCCTACACATTAGACTAAAGTCAGTCAAACATGCCGATTTCAGCTGGATCGGCCAACCATCTAATGTGTATGGGGGCCTCCTAAATCAACCCAGGAGAAAAAAGGGTCTGGTAGATGGATTTCAACCTACTAGACCATATTGTTCTTTAGGAAGATAAGAAGACACCAAAGTAGTCACATTGACAACACATGCACACTCGGTCCAGACGAGTGTAAATGTATTCACTAGGATAGTTTCTGCTAAAATTTATTGCCAAATAAAAGGGGTACTCCGCTGGAAATTTATTATTTTTTTTAAATCAACTGGTGCCAGAAAGTTATACAGATTTGTAAACTACTTCCATAAAAAAAAAATCTTAGTCCTTCCAGTACTTATCAGCTGCTCTATGCTCTACAGGAAGTTCTTTTCTTTTTTAATTTCCTTTCTGTCTGACCACAGTGCTCTCTGCTGACACCTTTGTCCATGTCAGGAATTGTCCAGAGTAGAAACAAATCCCCATAAAAATCCTTTCCTGCTCTGGACAGTTCCTGCCAGAGACAGAGGTGTCAGCAGAGAGCACTGTTGACAGGCTGGAAAGAACTTTACAAATTCCTGTACTAAATCTGTAGCATACAGCAACTGATAAGTACTGGAAGGGTTACATTTTTTAATAGAAGCAATTTACAAATATGTTTAACTTTCTGGCACCAGTTGATTAACAAAAAAAAAAAAAAATAATAATAATTCCAGTGGAGTACCCCTTTAAGAGTTCCAAGAAGGGGTCAAAGCTGGTGAAGGACTTCTGCTAATGGGAACAGTGCTCCTTCTGTGGAAAAAGTGCAGGAACTCCGTTCCCATGTGTTCCTGCAGGACTTTAGCCCTGGGTTCCAAGTCCATTTGACCTATTAAATGCTGGTTGTTGGAGCTTTCTATATGAATTTTGGCCCAAGGGTAGATCGTCTTGGTGCTCGTACTGGGGAACCTGTAACTGGTCACACACCTTAGAGAGAAGTCCTTAGGACTGTATAATACCATGTGGACTATGGGACTACGTGTATGGCTCCTGTGTAGGACAGGAATGACCAGGAGAATAGAAGGAAGGTCCTGACTGATCTCCGCTTTATATATCCAAGGTGGACGGCACTACTGACCTGTGCACAACCCTCCTGGCCAGCTGCCAATCCTCGCTCATTTAATTCCAGCGAGACCTTCCCAGTGCCCTCCTAATCCCATTAGAGAGTCAGCCCCAGAGCCGAGCGGGCAGCAGCTTAGAGTCACACACAGGCACGGCCCTCTGCAGATGTGCCGCAGAACATTCCGGGGCCACACTCATCTAATTAAAGCAGCGGTCCGGAGGTTAATTTGGACAAATGGTGTCAGATATTGTACCAATCACCGGGCACAGCCCGCCCTTCATTCCATCCGGCAGAGTCCATCATGCTGAGGGGGACTCTATCATACACCAAAGGGGTGGAAGAGAAAGAAGTCAAAATAGTAATAAGATAAGAAGTCCATGAAACATCCTACTATAATCTATTATGTATCCCATAAGTGACTCCACCCCTCACATTATATATACAGTATCTCCCATAAGTGACTCCACCCCTCACATTATATATACAGTATATCCCATAAGAGAGTCCACCCCTCACATTATATATACAGTATCTCCCATAAGTGACTCCACCCCTCACATTATATATACAGTATCTCCCATAAGTGACTCCACCCCTCACATTATATACAGTATATCCCATAAGTGACTCCACCCCTCACATTATATATACAGTATCTCCCATAAGTGACTCCACCCCTCACATTATATATACAGTATATCCCATAAGTGAGTCCACCCCTCACATTATATATACAGTATATCCCATAAGTGACTCCACCCCTCACATTATATACAGTATATCCCATAAGTGACTCCACCCCTCACATTATATATACAGTATATCCCATAAGTGACTCCACCCCGCACATTATATATAGTATCTCCCATAAGTGAGTCCACCCCTCACATTATATATACAGTATATCCCATAAGTGAGTCCACCCCTCACATTATATATACAGTATATCCCATAAGTGACTCCACCCCGCATATTATATATAGTATCTCCCATAAGTAAGTCCACCCCTCACATTATATATACAGTATATCCCATAAGTGACTCCACCCCGCACATTATATATACAGTATATCCCATAAGTGACTCCACCCCGCACATTATATATACAGTATCTCCAATAAGTGACTCCACCCCTCACATTATATATACAGTATATCCCATAAGAGAGTCCACCCCTCACATTATATATATAGTATATCCCATAAGTGAGTCCACCCCTCACATTATATACAGTATCTCCCATAAGTGACTCCACCCCTCACATTATATATACAGTATATCCCATAAGTGACTCCACCCCTCACATTATATATACAGTATATCCCATAAGTGACTCCACCCCGCACATTATATATAGTATCTCCCATAAGTGAGTCCACCCCTCACATTATATATACAGTATATCCCATAAGTGACTCCACCCCTCACATTATATACAGTATATCCCATAAGTGACTCCACCCCTCACATTATATATATAGTATATCCCATAAGAGAGTCCACCCCTCACATTATATACAGTATATCCCAGACTGCCTGGACAAACCTGTAACCTGAGTTTCTTAACATACCTTCTCCCGCTCTGAAATAACGACACAACACATAATTAACCTTTTAAGTGGGCTGGGTGGTGGTCACAGCTCATTTATTTAACATTAAATATATATCCAAAACTGTAATAAATATAAAACTGCATAGCAGCAATCGTGAACTCAGCAACTTGCCGAAGTACTGCTTCATCCGAAGCAGTATGCCCCGCTGTCTCCACAGCGTGCATGCAATGCCTTCGGCACCTAAAATCCAAACCACATTATATCTCACGCCACAGAAGGAGCCCGTGTACTTCTACACGGAGCTCCGACCCCCACTCAACACAAACAGGGCCTGTTCAACTCCATCTTGCAGGCCAGAAAGGAAAATGTCCAGCCCAATGTCATTAAGGTGGACACCATCGCTAATCATGAACCTCCGGTTATCCCCCTCTAGCTCCATGTGTCTGACCACCACCCCACCCTTGGACCGGACAAACCTCGCCATACGCGAGTTAACCAGACGGCGTGACCGTTCAATGGCCTCTGCATCCCTGGCACCCTGCCACTTGACCCTTGGGACAATCTCCGACCATACCAACACCATCTCAGAGAAAAAAACCCCGAGCCTCTCCACGTCCGCCTTCATGATGGTGATCAATTCAGGGACCCTGGTAAAACACAGATCATTGCCACCCGCGTGGACCACCAGCACCACACCAGACCGCATCCTACCGGAAATATTCACTGCTTCCGACAGCACTTGAGGCCACTTCATACCCGGAATACCCCGCCATTGGGCATCGACCTGATGAAAACCCAGCGATCTCCCTCCCGGACGGCAAGCTGCCCGCTGCGCCGCCCGGTGGATATAAGAATGGCCCAGAAACACCACCGTAGGCACCGAAGGATCTGAAAGGAAAAATACATTAAAGCAGCAATTCTGGACGTACATAACCAGCATAACACACAGAGCGCCACCGCCCAATGCGCTGAATATCGGACACGGACAAGCCAGCCCGCGACGCCTCAGTAGCCGCCCCAATCCGAAAGGAATGCGTTCCAAATTCGGAAGGGGGGGCCCCAGCCCACTGCAAACATCGCTTAAAAATTGTCTGGAATTGGTAGCGGGATAAAGGCAAACCATCAGAATGCGTAAAAAATTGAACACCCGACACCCGAACCAATAAATACTCCGCGACCGCCCGCACAGGGCAGGCAGGGCCATCCACTGATTGCAGACGAATCCAGGCTCCCTGACCCACCTGATCGGTTTTCGAACGGCGGATACGTAGCTGCAAAACCCCATTAGAGGAGACCACATCATCAAAAAGCAAACCGCCAGGACCCCGTTTAGAGGAAGGAACCAATTCCCCTACCCGCAAGGCCCCGAAAAAAGCAACACAAAAAGCGGCGGAGTAAAGCGTAGCCTCAAAATTGGAAGTACAGCAGCTGACTGACGCCTGCAGCAGCGAGACAAGTAAAGGGTACGACACCGGACGACGCAAGTCCTTGCGAACCTGTGTGCGCTGCCAACCCTTCAACGACTGTTGAATCAAAAAACGTTTGGTAATGTCTTCCCACCCCAGCAGCCGAAAATAAAAACTGACCCCCGCCAGCCTGCGCTGAGCCACTAGAGCAGAAAAGTTAGCAGAGCGCAAGGAAAGTAAGTAGTCCACAGTAACCTCTAATCTCAAACGCGGGCACTCCGCCACATTTCGACCAGACACCAACAAACACCACTCATTCCACGCCTTACCGTGCCCGGTCCATGTGGAGGCCGCCATCGAGGACTCCAGCAGTGGCATCAATCTCCGGTCACTAGGCCCCAAACCAAAGGAGGGCACGATCGACCCTCCAGCTCTGCCGTCGGGCACAATCTCCTGAAGTCCTGGAACTGAAAACGAGACAAAGCATCAGCAATGACGTTATCAACACCCGGGACATGTCGTGCCCGGAACCAAATATTGTATTCCAAACAACGAAGAACCAAATGTCGTAAAAGCGACAACACGGGCAGAGAGGAAGAAGATAGACCATTAATGCAATGTACACACTAGAATTGTCTGTCCAAAAACAAACCCTCTGATCACGGAAACGACTGCTCCACAGTTCCACAGCAACTATGATGGGAAACAATTCCAACAGGGCCAAATTGCGACACCAGCCCTTCTCCTCCCAATCCGATGGCCACGCCTCCGCACACCACTCACCAGCAAAGAAAGCTCCAAAACCGGCGGACCCCGCAGCATCAGTAAATAGCTGCAGTTCGCCGCTACACACTTCCTCCGCCTGCCAACAAGTATGGCCGTTGTAACACCGAAGAAATTCCCGCCACACCAGAAGATCCGATCTCAGACAACGAGATATGCGGATGCGGTGACCAGGGAGGGCAACCCCCTTTGTAGACATTGACAATCGCCTAGAAAAAACCCTACCCATCGGCATCACGCGACAGGCAAAAACCAGATGACCCAACAGCACCTGCATCTGTCGGAGTGTAACCTTTTTCGCTTCACAAAAACATTCAACCCACTGCAACATAACTTCTAACTTAGCAGAGGGCAAGCGAAACTCCATAGCCACAGAGTCTATTTCAATGCCTAAAAAAGACATAACAGTGGTCGGCCCCTCAGTCTTATCCACTGATAACGGCACACCAAAACGCTGCATCAGAAATCGAAAAGTATTCAACAAAAAACCACACCTGGAAGAACCGGCAGGGGCAAAAAAAAAAAATCATCCAGATAATGAATCACTGAAGAGCAGCCCGTCTCCAGACGTACCACCCACTCCAAGAATGTGCTAAACATCTCAAAGTAGTGGCACGAAATCGAACAACCCATGGGCAAGCACACATCGTAATAGAATTCGCCATCCACACGGCACCCCAACAAATGAAAGCACTCCGGGTGCACTGGCAACAGCCGAAAAGCCGATTCAATATCGGACCGCGCCACGCACAAGGGCCACTGCCCTGTCAAAAGACACATAGGAAACCGAGGAATCCTCCTTCGGAATCCCATCGTTAACAGAAGAGCCTTTAGGGTAAGACAGATGATGAATGAGCCGAAATTTTCCGGCCTCCTTCTTAGGTACAACCCCCAATGGGGAAACCCTAAACATAGATAGGGGGGTGAACTAAACGGGCCCATGAATCGCCCCAAAGCCACTTCCTTTCCTATCTTGTCCCTCAACACCTCCGGATGTTCTCTAGCAGATTTCAAATTATCTGGAAATTCCTCAACCGCTGAATACAAAACAAAAGGGATAAAAAACCCGTCAGTGAAACCATCCCTCAAAACCTGAGCACACTCCTTATTGGGGTACCACTCTAACCACGGGGACATCGCGGACACGCTCACCGGCGTCCTTCCCCTCAGCCGAGGCAGCGGGACGCCCCTGGTGTTTTGAAGCCCGCGGACAACGCGCTGCGGCGTGACCACCTCCGCAAGCGGAGCACTCGTGCTTGTATTTGCACAGATTGAGGAACTTACAATGTCCCTCATTGAATAACCAGCAGGCGCCGGGTCGCCGCACGGCCACTGACCCTGGGGTCCCAGCTGGACCAGCGGCCCCGGACTGAAAGGGGGACCCCTTCTGGGCCATCATCAAGCGCAACCATACATCGGTTGCCTTCACGCCCCAGCCAACGTCAGGGGTTAAAGCCAAACGGCGACGAAACTCCTCGTCATAACGCCACCAGGCCGTACCCCCATGCGACTTGTACGCATTATAAACTGAGTCCATATAAATGAAGAGCTCCGAACAGCGTTCAGGATGCTTCTCACCCATAATACAACCCAAAACAGAAAAAGCCTGCACCCAATTCCCCATAGTCTTAGCCACCTTTGGTCTGACAGGAAACGCTTTTTCAGGCTGAGGCCTACGTTCCTTATCTATGGTGTGCTGATCCATCGACACTAAAGACCACAAATCCACATATTGGTTCCCCCAAATCTTCTCCTTCACAGACAATTCAACATGAGACCCAAGGGGGCTGACACCACAGAAAAACGACTCCTTATGCACCCCCGCCCTTACCGGGGAAACCTTCCTGCCCGAGGTCGCTGGACCAGCCTGCGAACCCTCCAACCTGGCCAAAACCGCTTTCAGGGTAGGCAACAATTCTGAACCCGCATCACCCCAAACCCCAGCAAAGTTGAACTCACCCGTCCGCGCAGGAACTACCGGAGGAGTTGAAGATGGGTCGCTCTGCGGCACAGGAACCGGATCCACACGCTCCACAGGCGCAGGGGTAGCCACAGCACTGGGCTGATCCACTTCACGTGACGACAGACGAGCAGGTCTGGGCTTGCGCCTCCGGCCCGACCGCCTGTGTGACCTCCTGTCCGGGCTGAAGGAGCTCCAGGAACTCTCCCCCGAGGAAAAGGGCGAACGCCAGCGGGAGGAACGGGACCTGCGGGACCGAGCCCTGCTCCTAGACTCCCGGCGACAACGTCTACCGCACCCATGGTGGGACACAGCGGTTCTGCTCCTGCGGGAGCGGCCAGAACCCCGGGAGGATGATCTAGAATAACGCCCCCGGGACCGTCTCACAGACCCAGAATCTACACGGTCACGCGGTGGTTGGCTGACTACAGGTGCCGGCAGTAGTGCAACAGCCGGCAATTGTGGGGGTGGGGGAGGGGGAGGTGGTATGGAGTTCGGACCTAAACTGGGAGCTGAGGGCAAAGGCAGTGCAGGAGTTAAAAATTGTGACTGGGTAGGAGGTAATAACGGGCCCTGCACCCCCCCAACAGCATCAGCTGCCTCCTCAAATAAAGGTAAAATATCCTGGTCCATTGAGCTGGAACCGGAAGGCAAAATGGGGACACTATGTGCAGCTCCTACAGAGCTGCACCCTGCCATTGGCAAGCTAATCTGGCCCAACACCGTGGGAGGTGTACCAGGCACCTCATCCGCCGACGAGGACGCCTGTGACATGTGGGAAGCCTGGGTGCCCATTACCCGGGGGAGAGATACAGCACTGCAGCCGTCCTCACTAAGAATGCGCCGGGAAGTGGAAACTCCGGCGGCCGGAAGGGGCGGAGCTACCGCCCGACACCTCACCGCAGCGCCACTACTGTGAGAGGCCCGGGCAGTCGCTGTCGTGCGCGCTACGTCCCTACCCCGACGGCTGGACAGGTGAGGGGGACTCGGACTAAGTCGGGAGGGAGGGCGGGTCTGTCGGCCAGTGCGGCGTCCGAGCGAGGCGGACACAGACGCTGTCGGCCCTGTAACCGGAGTCGGCATTGAGATAGCCGAAGATACAGGCCGAAGGGGGATACCAGGAGCCGGGGAACGCACAGCAGCAGCGTCCCCGAGCTCAGCTAATATACGGGGGACAAGGGAGGCATCAGCCAACACCCGCTCCCGGAAAGTCAACCAAAACTGTTCGTCAGCCATCCCGGGGGATGCTCTCACCTCAAGATGCTGGAGAACAAGAGGGAGAGCATCCGGGGAGGCAGACCTGATATAGACTGAGGGGCGTATCTATCCCCAAAAACCCCTCCCTAGGGACCAGAGTGGGAGGGATTCCTGCCCCTGTATGCCTCTTAACCCCTTCCGCCGCATGCAGTCAGGGTTACCTATGCCTATGCGGCCAGGTAACCTACATAAGAGAGTCCACCCCTCACATTATATATACAGTATATCCCATAAGTGAGTCCACCCCTCACATTATATACAGTATATCCCATAAGTGACTCCACCCCTCACATTATATATACTGTATATCCCATAAGTGACTCCACCCCGCACATTATATATACAGTATATCCCATAAGTGACTCCACCCCTCACATCATATATATACAGTATATCCCATAAGTGACTCCACCCCTCACATTATATATACAGTATATCCCATAAGTGACTCCACCCCTCACATTATATATACAGTATATCCCATAAGTGACTCCACCCCTCACATTATAAACAGTATATCCCATAAGAGAGTCCACCCCTCACATTATATATAGTATATCCCATAAGTGACTCCACCCCTCACATTATATATACAGTATATCCCATAAGTGACTCCACCCCTCACATTATATATACAGTATCTCCCATAAGTGACTCCACCCCTCACATTATATATACAGTATATACCATAAGTGACTCCACCCCTCACATTATATATACAGTATATCCCATAAGTGACTCCACCCCTCACATTATATATACAGTATATCCCATAAGTGACTCCACCCCTCACATTATATATACAGTATATCCCATAAGTGACTCCACCCCTCACATTATACATACAGTATATCCCATAAGTGACTCCACCCCTCACATTATATATACAGTATATCCCATAAGTGACTCCACCCCTCACATTATATATACTGTATATCCCATAAGTGACTCCACCCCTCACATTATATATACAGTATATCCCATAAGTGACTCCACCCCTCACATTATATATACAGTATCTCCCATAAGTGAGTCCACCCCTCACATTATCTATACAGTATATCCCATAAGTGACTCCACCCCTCACATTATATATACAGTATATACCATAAGTGACTCCACCCCTCACATTATATATACAGTATATCCCATAAGTGACTCCACCCCTCACATTATATATACAGTATATCCCATAAGTGACTCCACCCCTCACATTATATATACAGTATATACCATAAGTGACTCCACCCCTCACATTATATATACAGTATATCCCATAAGTGACTCCACCCCTCACATTATATATACAGTATATCCCATAAGTGAGTCCACCCCTCACATTATATACAGTATATCCCATAAGTGACTCCACCCCTCACATTATATATACAGTATATCCCATAAGTGAGTCCACCCCTCACATTATATACAGTATATCCCATAAGTGACTCCACCCCTCACATTATATATACAGTATATACCATAAGTGAGTCCACCCCTCACATTATATATACAGTATATACCATAAGAGACCCCACCCCTCACATTATATATACATTATATCCCATAAGTGATTCCACCCCTCACATTATATATAGTATATCCCATAAGTGACTCCACCCCTCACATTATATACAGTATATCCCATAAGTGAGTCCACCCCTCACATTATATATACAGTATATCCCATAAGTGACTCCACCCCTCACATTATATATACAGTATATCCCATAAGTGACTCCACCCCTCACATTATATATACAGTATATCCCATAAGTGACTCCACCCCTCACATTATATACAGTATATCCCATAAGTGACTCCACCCCTCACATTATATATACAGTATATCCCATAAGTGACTCCACCCCTCACATTATATATACAGTATATCCCATAAGTGACTCCACCCCTCACATTATATATCCAGTATATCCCATAAGTAAGTCCACCCCTCACATTATATATACAGTATATCCCATAAGTAAGTCCACCCCTCACATTATATATACAGTATATCCCATAAGTAAGTCCATCCCTCACATTATATATACAGTATCTCCCATAAGTGACTTCACCCCTCACATTATATATACAGTATATCTCATCAGTGAGTCCACCCCTCACATTATATACAGTATATCCCATAAGTGACTCCACCCCTCACATTATATACAGTATATCCCATAAGTGAGTCCACCCCTCACATTATATATACAGTATATCCCATAAGTGACTCCACCCCTCACATTATATATACAGTATCTCCCATAAGTGACTCCACCCCTCACATTATATATACAGTATATACCATAAGTGACTCCACCCCTCACATTATATATACAGTATATCCCATAAGTGACTCCACCCCTCACATTATATATACAGTATATCCCATAAGTGACTCCACCCCTCACATTATATATACAGTATATCCCATAAGTGACTCCACCCCTCACATTATACATACAGTATATCCCATAAGTGACTCCACCCCTCACATTATATATACAGTATATCCCATAAGTGACTCCACCCCTCACATTATATATACTGTATATCCCATAAGTGACTCCACCCCTCACATTATATATACAGTATATCCCATAAGTGACTCCACCCCTCACATTATATATACAGTATCTCCCATAAGTGAGTCCACCCCTCACATTATCTATACAGTATATCCCATAAGTGACTCCACCCCTCACATTATATATACAGTATATACCATAAGTGACTCCACCCCTCACATTATATATACAGTATATCCCATAAGTGACTCCACCCCTCACATTATATATACAGTATATCCCATAAGTGACTCCACCCCTCACATTATATATACAGTATATACCATAAGTGACTCCACCCCTCACATTATATATACAGTATATCCCATAAGTGACTCCACCCCTCACATTATATATACAGTATATCCCATAAGTGAGTCCACCCCTCACATTATATAGAGTATATCCCATAAGTGACTCCACCCCTCACATTATATATACAGTATATCCCATAAGTGAGTCCACCCCTCACATTATATACAGTATATCCCATAAGTGACTCCACCCCTCACATTATATATACAGTATATACCATAAGTGAGTCCACCCCTCACATTATATATACAGTATATACCATAAGAGACCCCACCCCTCACATTATATATACATTATATCCCATAAGTGATTCCACCCCTCACATTATATATAGTATATCCCATAAGTGACTCCACCCCTCACATTATATACAGTATATCCCATAAGTGAGTCCACCCCTCACATTATATATACAGTATATCCCATAAGTGACTCCACCCCTCACATTATATATACAGTATATCCCATAAGTGACTCCACCCCTCACATTATATATACAGTATATCCCATAAGTGACTCCACCCCTCACATTATATACAGTATATCCCATAAGTGACTCCACCCCTCACATTATATATACAGTATATCCCATAAGTGACTCCACCCCTCACATTATATATACAGTATATCCCATAAGTGACTCCACCCCTCACATTATATATCCAGTATATCCCATAAGTAAGTCCACCCCTCACATTATATATACAGTATATCCCATAAGTAAGTCCACCCCTCACATTATATATACAGTATATCCCATAAGTAAGTCCATCCCTCACATTATATATACAGTATCTCCCATAAGTGACTTCACCCCTCACATTATATATACAGTATATCTCATCAGTGAGTCCACCCCTCACATTATATACAGTATATCCCATAAGTGACTCCACCCCTCACATTATATACAGTATATCCCATAAGTGAGTCCACCCCTCACATTATATATACAGTATATCCCATAAGTGACTCCACCCCTCACATTATATATACAGTATATCCCATAAGTGACTCCACCCCTCACATTATATACAGTATATCCCATAAGTGACTCCACCCCTCACATTATATACAGTATCTCCCATAAGTGACTCCACCCCTCACATTATATACAGTATCTCCCATAAGTGACTCCACCCCTCACATTATATATACAGCATCTCCCATAAGTGAGTCGACCCCTCACATTATATATACAGTATATCCCATAAGTGACTCCACCCCACACATTATATATACAGTATATCCCATAAGTGAGTCCACCCCTCACATTATATATACAGTATATCCCATAAGTGACTCCACCCCGCACATTATAAATACAGTATATCCCATAAGTGACTCCACCCCTCACATTATATATATACAGTATATCCCATAAGTGACTCTACCCCTCACATTATATATACAGTATATCCCATAAGTGTTTCCCCCCTCACATTATATATACAGTATATCCATTAAGTGACTCCACCCCTCACATTATATACAGTATATCCCATAAGAGAGTCCACCCCTCACATTATATATAGTATATCCCATAAGTGACTCCACCCCTCACATTATATATACAGTATATCCCATAAGTGACTCCACCCCTCACATTATATATACAGTATATCCCATAAGTGACTCCACCCCTCACATTATATATACAGTATATCCCATAAGTGACTCCACCCCTCACATTATATATACAGTATATCCCATAAGTGACTCCACCCCTCACATTATATATACAGTATATACCATAAGTGACTCCACCCCTCACATTATATATACAGTATATCCCATAAGTGACTCCACCCCTCACATTATATATACAGTATATCCCATAAGTGACTCCACCCCTCACATTATATATACAGTATATCCCATAAGTGACTCCACCCCTCACATTATATATACAATATCTCCCATAAGTGAGTCCACCCCTCACATTATATATACAGTATATCCCATAAGTGACTCCACCCTTCGAATTATATATACAGTATATACCATAAGTGACTCCACCCCTCACATTATATATACAGTATATCCCATAAGTGAGTCCACACCTCACATTATATATACAGTATATACCATAAGTGACTCCACCCCTCACATTATATATACAGTATATCCCATAAGTGAGTCCACCCCTCACATTATATATACAGTATATACCATAAGTGACTCCACCCCTCACATTATATATACAGTATCTCCCATAAGTGAGTCCACCCCTCACATTATATATACAGTATATCCCATAAGTGACTCCACCCCTCACATTATATATACAGTATATCCCATAAGTGACTCCACCCCTCACATTATATATATAGTATATACCATAAGTGACTCCACCCCTCACATTATATATACAGTATATCCCATAAATGACTCCACCCCTCACATTATATGTACAGTATATACCATAAGTGACTCCACCTCTCACATTATATATACAGTATATCCCATAAGTGACTCCACCCCTCACATTATATATACAGTATATACCATAAGTGAGTCCACCCCTCACATTATATATACAGTATATACCATAAGAGACCCCACCCCTCACATTATATATACATTATATCCCATAAGTGACTCCACCCCTCACATTATATACAGTATATCCCATAAGTGACTCCACCCCTCACATTATATATACAGTATATACCATAAGTGACTCCACCCCTCACATTATATATACAGTATATCCCATAAGTGAGTCCACCCCTCACATTATATATACAGTATATACCATAAGTGACTCCACCCCTCACATTATATATACAGTATATCCCATAAGTGAGTCCACCCCTCACATTATATATACAGTATATACCATAAGTGACTCCACCCCTCACATTATATATACAGTATCTCCCATAAGTGAGTCCACCCCTCACATTATATATACAGTATCTCCCATAAGTGACTCCACCCCTCACATTATATATACAGTATATCCCATAAGTGACTCCACCCCTCACATTATATATATAGTATATACCATAAGTGACTCCACCCCTCACATTATATATACAGTATATCCCATAAGTGACTCCACCCCTCACATTATATATACAGTATATACCATAAGTGACTCCACCTCTCACATTATATATACAGTATATCCCATAAGTGAGTCCACCCCTCACATTATATATACAGTATATACCATAAGTGAGTCCACCCCTCACATTATATATACAGTATATACCATAAGAGACCCCACCCCTCACATTATATATACATTATATCCCATAAGTGACTCCACCCCTCACATTATATACAGTATCTCCCATAAGTGACTCCACCCCTCACATTATATACAGTATATCCCATAAGTGAGTCCACCCCTCACATTATATATACAGTATATCCCATAAGTGACTCCACCCCTCACATTATATATACAGTATATCCCATAAGTGACTCCACCCCTCACATTATATATACAGTATATCCCATAAGTGACTCCACCCCTCACATTATATACAGTATCTCCCATAAGTGACTCCACCCCTCACATTATATACAGCATATCCCATAAGTGAGTCCACCCCTCACATTATATATACAGTATATCCCATAAGTGACTCCACCCCTCACATTATATATACAGTATATCCCATAAGTAAGTCCACCCCTCACATTATATATACAGTATCTCCCATAAGTGACTTCACCCCTCACATTATATATACAGTATATCTCATAAGTGAGTCCACCCCTCACATTATATATACAGTATATCCCATAAGTGACTCCACTTCTCACATTATATACAGTATATCCCATAAGTGACTCCACCCCTCACATTATATACAGTATATCCCATAAGTGACTCCACCCCTCACATTATATACAGTATATCCCATAAGTGACTCCACCCCTCACAGTATATACAGTATCTCCCATAAGTGACTCCACCCCTCACATTATATGCAGTATATCCCATAAGTGAGTCCACCCCTCACATTATATATACAGTATATCCCATAAGTGACTCCACCCCTCACATTATATATACAGTATATCCCATAAGTGACTCCACCCCTCACATTATATATACAGTATATCCCATAAGTAAGTCCACCCCTCACATTATATATACAGTATCTCCCATAAGTGACTTCACCCCTCACATTATATATACAGTATATACCATAAGTGACTGCACCCCTCACATTATATACAGTATATCCCATAAGTGACTCCACCCCTCACATTATATACAGTATATCCCATAAGTGAGTCCACCCCTCACATTATATATACAGTATCTCCCATAAGTGACTCCACCCCTCACATTATATATACAGTATCTCCCATAAGTGAGCCCACCCCTCACATTATATATACAGTATATCCCATAAGTGACTCCACCCCTCACATTATATATACAGTATATCCCATAAGTGACTCCACCCCTCACATTATATACAGTATATCCCATAAGTGACTCCACCCCTCACAGTATATACAGTATCTCCCATAAGTGACTCCACCCCTCACATTATATATACAGCATCTCCCATAAGTGAGTCCACCCCTCACATTATATATACAGTATATCCCATAAGTGACTCCACCCCTCACATTATTTATACAGTATATCCCCTAACTGAGTCCACCCCTCACATTATATATACAGTATATCCCATAAGTGACTCCACCCCTCACATTATATATACAGTATCTCCCATAAGTGACTCCACCCCTCACATTATATATACAGTATATCCCATAAGTGACTCCACCCCTCACATTATATATACAGTATATCCCATAAGTGACTCCACCCCTTACATTATATATACAGTATATCCCATAAGTGACTCCACTTCTCACATTATATATACAGTATATCCCATAAGTGACGCCACCCCTCACATTATATATACAGTATATCCCATAAGTGACTCCACCCCTCACATTATATACAGTATATCCCATAAGTGACTCCACCCCTCACAGTATATACAGTATCTCCCATAAGTGACTCCACCCCTCACATTATATATACAGCATCTCCCATAAGTGAGTCCACCCCTCACATTATATATACAGTATATCCCATAAGTGACTCCACCCCACACATTATATATACAGTATATCCCATAACTGAGTCCACCCCTCACATTATATATACAGTATATCCCATAAGTGACTCCACCCCTCACATTATATATACAGTATATCCCATAAGTGACTCCACCCCTCACATTATATACAGTATATCCCATAAGTGAGTCCACCCCTCACATTATATACAGTATATCCCATAAGTGAGTCCACCCCTCACATTATATACAGTATATCCCATAAGTGACTCCTCCCCTCACATTATATATACAGTATATCCCATAAGTGACTCCACCCCTCACATTATATATACAGTATATCCCATAAGTGACTCCACCCCTCACATTATATACAGTATATCCCATAAGTGAGTCCACCCCTCACATTATATACAGTATATCCCATAAGTGAGTCCACCCCTCACATTATATATACAGTATATCCCAAAAGTGAGTCCACCCCTCACATTATATATACAGTATATCCCATAAGTGACTCCACCCCTCACATTATATATACAGTATATCCCATAAGTGACTCCACCCCTCACATTATATATACAGTATATCCCATAAGTGACTCCACCCCTCACATTATATATAGTATATCCCATAACTGAGTCCACCCCTCACATTATATATACAGTATCTCCCATAAGTGACTCCACCCCTTACATTATATATACAGTATATCCCATAAGTGACTCCACCCCTCACATTATATATACAGTATATCCCATAAGTGACTCCACCCCTCACATTACATGTATAGTATATCCCATAAGTGACTCCACCCCTCACATTATATATACAGTATATCCCATAAGTGACTCCACCCCTCACATTATATACAGTATCTCCCATAAGTGAGTCCACCCCTCACATTATATATACAGTATATCTCATAAGTGAGTCCACCCCTCACATTATATATACAGTATCTCCCATAAGTGAGTCCACCCCTCACATTATATATACAGTATATCCCATAAGTGACTCCACCCCTCACATTATATATACAGTATATCCCATAAGTGACTCCACCCCTCACATTATATATACAGTATCTCCCATAAGTGACTCCACCCCTCACATTATATATACAGTATCTCCCATAAGTGAGTCCACCCCTCACATTATATATACAGTATATACCATAAGTGACTCCACCCCTCACAGTATATACAGTATATCCCATAAGTGACTCCACCCCTCACATTATATATACAGTATATACCATAAGTGAGTCCACCCCTCACATTATATATACAGTATATACCATCAGTGACTCCACCCTTCACATTATATATACAGTATATCCCATAAGTGACTCCACCCTTCACATTATATATACAGTATCTCCCAAAAGTGACTCCACCCCTCACATTATATATACGGTATATCCCATAAGTGACTCCACCCCTCACATTATATATACAGTATCTCCCATAAGTGACTCCACCCCTCACATTATATATACAGTATATCCCATAAGTGAGTCCACCCCGCACATTATATATAGTATCTCCCATAAGTGAGTCCACCCCTCATGTTATATATATAGTATCTCCCATAAGTGAGTCCACCCCTCACATTATATATACAGTATATACCATAAGTGAGTCCACCCCTCACATTATATATACAGTATATCCCATAAGTGAGTCCACCCCTCACATTATATACAGTATATCCCATAAGTGACTCCACCCCTCACATTATATACAGTATCTCCCATAAGTGACTCCACCCCTCACATTATATACAGTATCTCCCATAAGTGATTCCACCGCTCACATTATAAATACAGTATATCCCATAAGTGACTCCACCCCTCACATTATATATACAGTATATCCCATAAGTGACTCAACCCCTCACATTATATATAGTATATCCCATAAGTGACTCCACCCCTCACATTATATATATATATACAGTATATCCCATAAGTGACTCCACCCCTCACATTATATATACAGTATATCCCATAAGTGACTCCACCCCTCACATTATATATACAGTATATCCCATAAGTGACTCCACCCCTCACATTATATATACAGTATCTCCCATAAGTGAGTCCACCCCTCACATTATATATACAGTATATCACATAAGTGAGTCCACCCATCACATTATATATACAGTATCTCCCATAAGTGACTCCACCCCTCACATTATATACAGTATATCCCATAAGTGACTCCACCCCTCACATTATATATACAGTATATCCCATAAGAGAGTCCACCCCTCACATTATATATACAGTATATCCCATAAGTGAGTCCACCCCTCACATTATATATACAGTATATCCCATAAGTGACTCCACCCCTCACATTATATATAGTATATCCCATAAGTGACTCCACCCCTCACATTATATATACAGTATATCCCATAAGTGACTCCACCCCTCACATTATATACAGTATATCCCATAAGTGACTCCACCCCTCACATTATATATATAGTATCTCCCATAAGTGAGTCCACCCCTCACATTATATATACAGTATATCCCATAAGTGACTCCACCCCTCACATTATATATACAGTATATACCATAAGTGAGTCCACCCCTCACATTATATATACAGTATATCCCATAAGTGAGTCCACCCCTCACATTATATACAGTATATCCCATAAGTGACTCCACCCCTCACATTATATACAGTATCTCCCATAAGTGATTCCACCCCTCACATTATATATACAGTATATCCCATAAGTGAGTCCACCCCTCACATTATATATACAGTATATCCCATAACTGAGTCCACCCCTCACATTATATATACAGTATATCCCATAAGTGACTCCACCCCTCACATTATATATACAGTATATCCCATAAGTGAGTCCACCCCTCACATTATATATACAGTATATCACATAAGTGAGTCCACCCCTCACATTATATATACAGTATATCCCATAACTGAGTCCACCCCTCACATTATATATACAGTATATCCCATAAGTGAGTCTACCCCTCACATTATATATACAGTATATCACATAAGTGAGTCCACCCCTCACATTATATATACAGTATATCCCATAAGTGACTCCACCCCTCACATTATATACAGTATATCCCGTAAGTGACTCCACCCCTCACATTATATATACAGTATATCCCATAAGAGAGTCCACCCCTCACATAATATATACAGTATCTCCCATAAGTGACTCCACCCCTCACATTATATACAGTATATCCCATAAGTGACTCCACCCCTCACATTATATATACAGTATATCCCATAAGAGAGTCCACCCCTCACATTATATATACAGTATATCCCATAAGTGAGTCCACCCCTCACATTATATATACAGTATATCCCATAAGTGAGTCTACCCCTCACATTATATATACAGTATATCACATAAGTGAGTCCACCCCTCACATTATATATACAGTATATCCCATAAGTGACTCCACCCCTCACATTATATACAGTATATCCCGTAAGTGACTCCACCCCTCACATTATATATACAGTATATCCCATAAGTGACTCCACCCCTCACATTATATACAGTATCTCCCATAAGTGATTCCACCCCTCACATTATATATACAGTATATCCCATAAGTGAGTCCACCCCTCACATAATATACAGTATTTCCATAAGTGAGTCCACCCCTCACATTATATATACAGTATATCCCATAAGTGACTCCACCCCTCACATTATATATACAGTATCTCCCATAAGTGACTCCACCCCTCACATTATATATACAGTATCTCCCATAAGTGAGTCCACCCCTCACATTATATACAGTATCTCCATAAGTGAGTCCACCCCTCACATTATATATACAGTATCTCCCATAAGTGAGTCCACCCCTCACATTATATATACAGTATATCCCATAAGTGAGTCCACCCCTCACATTATATACAGTATCTCCCATAAGTGATTCCACCCCTCACATTATATACAGTATATCCCATAAGTGACTCCACCCCTCACATTATATACAGTATCTCCCATAAGTGATTCCACCCCTCACATTATATACAGTATATCCCATGTGACTCCACCCCTCACATTATATACAGTATATCCCATAAGTGACTCCACCCCTCACATTATATATACAGTATCTCCCATAAGTGACTCCACCCCTCACATTATATACAGTATATCCCATAAGTGAGTCCACCCATCACATTATATACAGTATCTCCCATAAGTGACTCCACCCCTCACATTATATATACAGAATATCCCATAAGTGACTCCACCCCTCACATTATATACAGTACATCCCATAAGTGAGTCCACCCCTCACATTATATACAGTATATCCCATAAGTGACTCCACCCCTCACATTATATATACAGTATATCCCATAACTGAGTCCACCCCTCACATTATATATACAGTATATCCCATAAGTGACTCCACCCCTCACATTATATATACAGTATCTCCCATAAGTGAGTCCACCCCTCACATTATATATACAGTATATCCCATAACTGAGTCCACCCCTCACATTATATATACAGTATATCCCATAAGTGACTCCACCCCTCACATTATATACAGTATATCCCATAAGTGACTCCACCCCTCACATTATATACAGTATCTCCCATAAGTGAGTCCACCCCTCACATTATATACAGTATATCCCATAAGTGAGTCCACCCCTCACATTATATATACAGTATATCCCATAAGTGAGTCCACCCCTCACATTATATATACAGTATATCCCATAAGTGACTCCACCCCTCACATTATATACAGTATATCCCATAAGTGACTCCATCCCTCACATTATATATACAGTATCTCCCATAAGTGACTCCACCCCTCACATTATATACAGTATATCCCATAAGTGAGTCCACCCATCACATTATATATACAGAATATCCCAAAAGTGACTCCACCCCTCACATTATATACAGTATATCCCATAAGTGAGTCCACCCCTCACATTATATACAGTATATCCCATAAGTGACTCCACCCCTCACATTATATATACAGTATATCCCATAAGTGACTCCACCCCTCACATTATATACAGTATATCCCATAAGTGACTCCACCCCTCACATTATATATACAATATCTCCCATAAGTGAGTCCATCCCTCACATTATATATACAGTATATCCCATAAGTGACTCCATCCCTCACATTATATATACAGTATATCCCATAAGTGAGTCCACCCCTCACATTATATATACAGTATATCCCATAAGTGAGTCCACCCCTCACATTATATATACAGTATATCCCATAAGTGAGTCCACCCCTCACATTATATATACAGTATATTCCATAAGTGAGTCCACCCCTCACATTATATATACAGTATATCCCATAAGTGACTCCACCCCTCACATTATATACAGTATATCCCATAAGTGACTCCACCCCTCACATTATATACAGTATATCCCATAAGTGACTCCATCCCTCACATTATATATACAGTATATCCCATAAGTGACTCCATCCCTCACATTATATATACAGTATATCCCATAAGTGAGTCCACCCCTCACATTATATATACAATATATCCCATAAGTGAGTCCACCACTCACATTATATATACAGTATATCCCATAAGTGACTCCACCCCTCACATTATATATACAGTATCTCCCATAAGTGAGTCCACCCCTCACATTCTATACAGTATATCCCATAAGTGATTCCACCCCTCACATTATATACAGTATATCCCATAAGTGACTCCACCCCTCACATTATATACAGTATATCCCATAAGTGACTCCACCCCTCACATTATATATACAGTATATCCCATAAGTGACTCCACCCCTCACATTATATATACAGTATCTCCCATAAGTGAGTCCTCCCCTCACATTATATATACAGTATATCCCATAAGTGACTCCACCCCTCACATTATATACAGTATATCCCATAAGTGAGTCCACCCCTCACATTATATATACAGTATATCCCATAAGTGACTCCATCCCTCACATTATATATACAGTATATCCCATAAGTGAGTCCACCCCTCACATTATATATACAGTATCTCCCATAAGAGAGTCCACCCCTCACATTATATACAGTATATCCCATAAGTGAGTCCACCCCTCACATTATATATACAGTATCTCCCATAAGTGAGTCCACCCCTCACATTATATATACAGTATCTCCCATAAGTGACTCCACCCCTCACATTATATATACAGTATATCCCATAAGTGACTCCACCCCTCACATTATATATATAGTATATACCATAAGTGACTCCACCCCTCACATTATATATACAGTATATCCCATAAGTGACTCCACCCCTCACATTATATATACAGTATATACCATAAGTGACTCCACCTCTCACATTATATATACAGTATATCCCATAAGTGAGTCCACCCCTCACATTATATATACAGTATATACCATAAGTGAGTCCACCCCTCACATTATATATACAGTATATACCATAAGAGACCCCACCCCTCACATTATATATACATTATATCCCATAAGTGACTCCACCCCTCACATTATATACAGTATCTCCCATAAGTGACTCCACCCCTCACATTATATACAGTATATCCCATAAGTGAGTCCACCCCTCACATTATATATACAGTATATCCCATAAGTGACTCCACCCCTCACATTATATATACAGTATATCCCATAAGTGACTCCACCCCTCACATTATATATACAGTATATCCCATAAGTGACTCCACCCCTCACATTATATACAGTATCTCCCATAAGTGACTCCACCCCTCACATTATATACAGTATATCCCATAAGTGAGTCCACCCCTCACATTATATATACAGTATATCCCATAAGTGACTCCACCCCTCACATTATATATACAGTATATCCCATAAGTAAGTCCACCCCTCACATTATATATACAGTATCTCCCATAAGTGACTTCACCCCTCACATTATATATACAGTATATCTCATAAGTGAGTCCACCCCTCACATTATATATACAGTATATCCCATAAGTGACTCCACTTCTCACATTATATACAGTATATCCCATAAGTGACTCCACCCCTCACATTATATACAGTATATCCCATAAGTGACTCCACCCCTCACATTATATACAGTATATCCCATAAGTGACTCCACCCCTCACAGTATATACAGTATCTCCCATAAGTGACTCCACCCCTCACATTATATGCAGTATATCCCATAAGTGAGTCCACCCCTCACATTATATATACAGTATATCCCATAAGTGACTCCACCCCTCACATTATATATACAGTATATCCCATAAGTGACTCCACCCCTCACATTATATATACAGTATATCCCATAAGTAAGTCCACCCCTCACATTATATATACAGTATCTCCCATAAGTGGCTTCACCCCTCACATTATATATACAGTATATACCATAAGTGACTGCACCCCTCACATTATATACAGTATATCCCATAAGTGACTCCACCCCTCACATTATATACAGTATATCCCATAAGTGAGTCCACCCCTCACATTATATATACAGTATCTCCCATAAGTGACTCCACCCCTCACATTATATATACAGTATCTCCCATAAGTGAGCCCACCCCTCACATTATATATACAGTATATCCCATAAGTGACTCCACCCCTCACATTATATATACAGTATATCCCATAAGTGACTCCACCCCTCACATTATATACAGTATATCCCATAAGTGACTCCACCCCTCACAGTATATACAGTATCTCCCATAAGTGACTCCACCCCTCACATTATATATACAGCATCTCCCATAAGTGAGTCCACCCCTCACATTATATATACAGTATATCCCATAAGTGAGTCCACCCCTCACATTATTTATACAGTATATCCCCTAACTGAGTCCACCCCTCACATTATATATACAGTATATCCCATAAGTGACTCCACCCCTCACATTATATATACAGTATATCCCATAAGTGACTCCACCCCTCACATTATATACAGTATATCCCAAAAATGAGTCCACCCCTCACATTATATATACAGTATATCCCATAAGTGACTCCACTCCTCACATTATATATACAGTATATCCCATAAGTGACTCCACCCCTCACATTATATATAGTATATCCCATAACTGAGTCCACCCCTCACATTATATATACAGTATCTCCCATAAGTGACTCCACCCCTCACATTATATATACAGTATATCCCATAAGTGACTCCACCCCTCACATTATATATACAGTATATCCCATAAGTGACTCCACCCCTTACATTATATATACAGTATATCCCATAAGTGACTCCACTTCTCACATTATATATACAGTATATCCCATAAGTGACGCCACCCCTCACATTATATATACAGTATATCCCATAAGTGACTCCACCCCTCACATTATATACAGTATATCCCATAAGTGACTCCACCCCTCACAGTATATACAGTATCTCCCATAAGTGACTCCACCCCTCACATTATATATACAGCATCTCCCATAAGTGAGTCCACCCCTCACATTATATATACAGTATATCCCATAAGTGACTCCACCCCACACATTATATATACAGTATATCCCATAACTGAGTCCACCCCTCACATTATATATACAGTATATCCCATAAGTGACTCCACCCCTCACATTATATATACAGTATATCCCATAAGTGACTCCACCCCTCACATTATATACAGTATATCCCATAAGTGAGTCCACCCCTCACATTATATACAGTATATCCCATAAGTGAGTCCACCCCTCACATTATATACAGTATATCCCATAAGTGACTCCTCCCCTCACATTATATATACAGTATATCCCATAAGTGACTCCACCCCTCACATTATATATACAGTATATCCCATAAGTGACTCCACCCCTCACATTATATACAGTATATCCCATAAGTGAGTCCACCCCTCACATTATATACAGTATATCCCATAAGTGAGTCCACCCCTCACATTATATATACAGTACATCCCAAAAGTGAGTCCACCCCTCACATTATATATACAGTATATCCCATAAGTGACTCCACCCCTCACATTATATATACAGTATATCCCATAAGTGACTCCACCCCTCACATTATATATACAGTATATCCCATAAGTGACTCCACCCCTCACATTATATATAGTATATCCCATAACTGAGTCCACCCCTCACATTATATATACAGTATCTCCCATAAGTGACTCCACCCCTTACATTATATATACAGTATATCCCATAAGTGACTCCACCCCTCACATTATATATACAGTATATCCCATAAGTGACTCCACCCCTCACATTACATGTATAGTATATCCCATAAGTGACTCCACCCCTCACATTATATATACAGTATATCCCATAAGTGACTCCACCCCTCACATTATATACAGTATCTCCCATAAGTGAGTCCACCCCTCACATTATATATACAGTATATCTCATAAGTGAGTCCACCCCTCACATTATATATACAGTATCTCCCATAAGTGAGTCCACCCCTCACATTATATATACAGTATATCCCATAAGTGACTCCACCCCTCACATTATATATACAGTATATCCCATAAGTGACTCCACCCCTCACATTATATATACAGTATCTCCCATAAGTGACTCCACCCCTCACATTATATATACAGTATCTCCCATAAGTGAGTCCACCCCTCACATTATATATACAGTATATACCATAAGTGACTCCACCCCTCACAGTATATACAGTATATCCCATAAGTGACTCCACCCCTCACATTATATATACAGTATATACCATAAGTGAGTCCACCCCTCACATTATATATACAGTATATACCATCAGTGACTCCACCCTTCACATTATATATACAGTATATCCCATAAGTGACTCCACCCTTCACATTATATATACAGTATCTCCCAAAAGTGACTCCACCCCTCACATTATATATACGGTATATCCCATAAGTGACTCCACCCCTCACATTATATATACAGTATCTCCCATAAGTGACTCCACCCCTCACATTATATACAGTATATCCCATAAGTGAGTCCACCCCGCACATTATATATAGTATCTCCCATAAGTGAGTCCACCCCTCATGTTATATATATAGTATCTCCCATAAGTGAGTCCACCCCTCACATTATATATACAGTATATACCATAAGTGAGTCCACCCCTCACATTATATATACAGTATATCCCATAAGTGAGTCCACCCCTCACATTATATACAGTATATCCCATAAGTGACTCCACCCCTCACATTATATACAGTATCTCCCATAAGTGACTCCACCCCTCACATTATATACAGTATCTCCCATAAGTGATTCCACCGCTCACATTATAAATACAGTATATCCCATAAGTGACTCCACCCCTCACATTATATATACAGTATATCCCATAAGTGACTCAACCCCTCACATTATATATAGTATATCCCATAAGTGACTCCACCCCTCACATTATATATATATATACAGTATATCCCATAAGTGACTCCACCCCTCACATTATATATACAGTATATCCCATAAGTGACTCCACCCCTCACATTATATATACAGTATATCCCATAAGTGACTCCACCCCTCACATTATATATACAGTATCTCCCATAAGTGAGTCCACCCCTCACATTATATATACAGTATATCACATAAGTGAGTCCACCCATCACATTATATATACAGTATCTCCCATAAGTGACTCCACCCCTCACATTATATACAGTATATCCCATAAGTGACTCCACCCCTCACATTATATATACAGTATATCCCATAAGAGAGTCCACCCCTCACATTATATATACAGTATATCCCATAAGTGAGTCCACCCCTCACATTATATATACAGTATATCCCATAAGTGACTCCACCCCTCACATTATATATAGTATATCCCATAAGTGACTCCACCCCTCACATTATATATACAGTATATCCCATAAGTGACTCCACCCCTCACATTATATACAGTATATCCCATAAGTGACTCCACCCCTCACATTATATATATAGTATCTCCCATAAGTGAGTCCACCCCTCACATTATATATACAGTATATCCCATAAGTGACTCCACCCCTCACATTATATATACAGTATATACCATAAGTGAGTCCACCCCTCACATTATATATACAGTATATCCCATAAGTGAGTCCACCCCTCACATTATATACAGTATATCCCATAAGTGACTCCACCCCTCACATTATATACAGTATCTCCCATAAGTGATTCCACCCCTCACATTATATATACAGTATATCCCATAAGTGAGTCCACCCCTCACATTATATATACAGTATATCCCATAACTGAGTCCACCCCTCACATTATATATACAGTATATCCCATAAGTGACTCCACCCCTCACATTATATATACAGTATATCCCATAAGTGAGTCCACCCCTCACATTATATATACAGTATATCACATAAGTGAGTCCACCCATCACATAATATATACAGTATCTCCCATAAGTGACTCCACCCCTCACATTATATACAGTATATCCCATAAGTGACTCCACCCCTCACATTATATATACAGTATATCCCATAAGAGAGTCCACCCCTCACATTATATATACAGTATATCCCATAAGTGAGTCCACCCCTCACATTATATATACAGTATATCCCATAAGTGAGTCTACCCCTCACATTATATATACAGTATATCACATAAGTGAGTCCACCCCTCACATTATATATACAGTATATCCCATAAGTGACTCCACCCCTCACATTATATACAGTATATCCCGTAAGTGACTCCACCCCTCACATTATATATACAGTATATCCCATAAGTGACTCCACCCCTCACATTATATACAGTATCTCCCATAAGTGATTCCACCCCTCACATTATATATACAGTATATCCCATAAGTGAGTCCACCCCTCACATAATATACAGTATTTCCATAAGTGAGTCCACCCCTCACATTATATATACAGTATATCCCATAAGTGACTCCACCCCTCACATTATATATACAGTATCTCCCATAAGTGACTCCACCCCTCACATTATATATACAGTATCTCCCATAAGTGAGTCCACCCCTCACATTATATACAGTATCTCCATAAGTGAGTCCACCCCTCACATTATATATACAGTATCTCCCATAAGTGAGTCCACCCCTCACATTATATATACAGTATATCCCATAAGTGAGTCCACCCCTCACATTATATACAGTATCTCCCATAAGTGATTCCACCCCTCACATTATATACAGTATATCCCATAAGTGACTCCACCCCTCACATTATATACAGTATCTCCCATAAGTGATTCCACCCCTCACATTATATACAGTATATCCCATGTGACTCCACCCCTCACATTATATACAGTATATCCCATAAGTGACTCCACCCCTCACATTATATATACAGTATCTCCCATAAGTGACTCCACCCCTCACATTATATACAGTATATCCCATAAGTGAGTCCACCCATCACATTATATACAGTATCTCCCATAAGTGACTCCACCCCTCACATTATATATACAGAATATCCCATAAGTGACTCCACCCCTCACATTATATACAGTACATCCCATAAGTGAGTCCACCCCTCACATTATATACAGTATATCCCATAAGTGACTCCACCCCTCACATTATATATACAGTATATCCCATAACTGAGTCCACCCCTCACATTATATATACAGTATATCCCATAAGTGACTCCACCCCTCACATTATATACAGTATATCCCATAAGTGACTCCACCCCTCACATTATATATACAGTATCTCCCATAAGTGAGTCCACCCCTCACATTATATATACAGTATATCCCATAACTGAGTCCACCCCTCACATTATATATACAGTATATCCCATAAGTGACTCCACCCCTCACATTATATACAGTATATCCCATAAGTGACTCCACCCCTCACATTATATACAGTATCTCCCATAAGTGAGTCCACCCCTCACATTATATACAGTATATCCCATAAGTGAGTCCACCCCTCACATTATATATACAGTATATCCCATAAGTGAGTCCACCCCTCACATTATATATACAGTATATCCCATAAGTGACTCCACCCCTCACATTATATACAGTATATCCCATAAGTGACTCCATCCCTCACATTATATATACAGTATCTCCCATAAGTGACTCCACCCCTCACATTATATACAGTATATCCCATAAGTGAGTCCACCCATCACATTATATATACAGAATATCCCAAAAGTGACTCCACCCCTCACATTATATACAGTATATCCCATAAGTGAGTCCACCCCTCACATTATATACAGTATATCCCATAAGTGACTCCACCCCTCACATTATATATACAGTATATCCCATAAGTGACTCCACCCCTCACATTATATACAGTATATCCCATAAGTGACTCCACCCCTCACATTATATATACAATATCTCCCATAAGTGAGTCCATCCCTCACATTATATATACAGTATATCCCATAAGTGACTCCATCCCTCACATTATATATACAGTATATCCCATAAGTGAGTCCACCCCTCACATTATATATACAGTATATCCCATAAGTGAGTCCACCCCTCACATTATATATACAGTATATCCCATAAGTGAGTCCACCCCTCACATTATATATACAGTATATCCCATAAGTGACTCCACCCCTCACATTATATATACAGTATATCCCATAAGTGACTCCACCCCTCACATTATATATACAGTATATCCCATAAGTGAGTCCACCCCTCACATTATATATACAGTATCTCCCATAAGTGAGTCCACCACTCACATTATATACAGTATATACCATAAGTGACTCCACCCCTCACATTATATACAGTATCTCCCATAAGTGAGTCCACCCCTCACATTATATACAGTATCTCCCATAAGTGACTCCTCCTCTCACATTATATATACAGTATATCCCATAAGTGAGTCCACCCCTCACATTATATATACAATATCTCCCATAAGTGAGTCCTCCACTCACATTATATATACAGTATATCCCATAAGTGACTCCACCCCTCACATTATATATACAGTATATCCCATAAGTGAGTCCACCCCTCACATTATATATACAGTATCTTCCATAAGTGAGTCCACCCCTCACATTATATATACAGTATATCCCATAAGTGACTCCACCCCTCACATTATATATACAGTATATCCCATAAGTGACTCCACCCCTCACATTATATATACAGTATATCCCATAAGTGACTCCACCCCTCACATTATATACAGTATCTCCCATAAGTGACTCCTCCTCTCACATTATATATACAGTATATCCCATAAGTGAGTCCACCCCTCACATTATATACAGTATCTCCCATAAGTGACTCCACCCCTCACATTATATATACAGTATATCCCATAAGTGACTCCACCCCTCACATTATATACAGTATATCCCATAAGTGACTCCACCCCTCACATTATATATACAATATCTCCCATAAGTGAGTCCATCCCTCACATTATATATACAGTATATCCCATAAGTGACTCCATCCCTCACATTATATATACAGTATATCCCATAAGTGAGTCCACCCCTCACATTATATATACAGTATATCCCATAAGTGAGTCCACCCCTCACATTATATATACAGTATATCCCATAAGTGAGTCCACCCCTCACATTATATATACAGTATATTCCATAAGTGAGTCCACCCCTCACATTATATATACAGTATATCCCATAAGTGACTCCACCCCTCACATTATATACAGTATATCCCATAAGTGACTCCACCCCTCACATTATATACAGTATATCCCATAAGTGACTCCATCCCTCACATTATATATACAGTATATCCCATAAGTGACTCCATCCCTCACATTATTTATACAGTATATCCCATAAGTGAGTCCACCCCTCACATTATATATACAGTATATCCCATAAGTGACTCCATCCCTCACATTATATATACAATATATCCCATAAGTGAGTCCACCACTCACATTATATATACAGTATATCCCATAAGTGACTCCACCCCTCACATTATATATACAGTATCTCCCATAAGTGAGTCCACCCCTCACATTCTATACAGTATATCCCATAAGTGATTCCACCCCTCACATTATATACAGTATATCCCATAAGTGACTCCACCCCTCACATTATATACAGTATATCCCATAAGTGACTCCACCCCTCACATTATATACAGTATATCCCATAAGTGACTCCACCCCTCACATTATATATACAGTATCTCCCATAAGTGAGTCCTCCCCTCACATTATATATACAGTATATCCCATAAGTGACTCCACCCCTCACATTATATACAGTATATCCCATAAGTGAGTCCACCCCTCACATTATATATACAGTATATCCCATAAGTGACTCCATCCCTCACATTATATATACAGTATATCCCATAAGTGAGTCCACCCCTCACATTATATATACAGTATCTCCCATAAGAGAGTCCACCCCTCACATTATATACAGTATATCCCATAAGTGAGTCCACCCCTCACATTATATATACAGTATCTCCCATAAGTGAGTCCACCACTCACATTATATACAGTATATACCATAAGTGACTCCACCCCTCACATTATATACAGTATCTCCCATAAGTGAGTCCACCCCTCACATTATATACAGTATCTCCCATAAGTGACTCCTCCTCTCACATTATATATACAGTATATCCCATAAGTGAGTCCACCCCTCACATTATATATACAATATCTCCCATAAGTGAGTCCTCCCCTCACATTATATATACAGTATATCCCATAAGTGACTCCACCCCTCACATTATATATACAGTATATCCCATAAGTGAGTCCACCCCTCACATTATATATACAGTATCTTCCATAAGTGAGTCCACCCCTCACATTATATATACAGTATATACCATAAGTGACTCCACCCCTCACATTATATATACAGTATCTCCCATAAGTGACTCCACCCCTCACATTATATATACAGTATCTCCCATAAGTGACTCCACCCCTCACATTATATATACAGTATATCCCATAAGTGATTCCACCCCTCACATTATATATACAGTATATCCCATAAGTGAGTCCACCCCTCACATTATATATACAGTATATCCCATAAGAGAGTCCACCCCTCACATTATATATACAGTATCTCCCATAAGTGACTCCACCCCTCACATTATATATACAGTATATCTCATAAGTGTCTCCACCCCTCACATTATATATACAGTATATCCCATAAGTGAGTCCACCCCTCACATTATATATACAGTATATCCCATAAGTGAGTCCACCCCTCACATTATATATACAGTATATCCCATAAGAGAGTCCACCCCTCACATTATATATACAGTATCTCCCATAAGTGAGTCCACCCCTCACATTATATATACAGTATCTCCCATAAGTGACTCCACCCCTCACATTATATATACAGTATATCCCATAAGTGAGTCCACCCCTCACATTATATATACAGTATCTCCCATAAGTGAGTCCACCCCTCACATTATATATACAGTATATCCCATAAGTGACTCCACCCCTCACATTATATATACAGTATATCCCATAAGTGACTCCACCCCTCACATTATATATACAGTATATCCCATAAGTGACTCCACCCCTCACATTATATATACAGTATATACCATAAGTGACTCCACCCCTCACATTATATATACAGTATATCCCATAAGTGACTCCACCCCTCACATTATATATACAGTATATCCCATAAGTGAGTCCACCCCTCACATTATATATACAGTATATCCCATAAGTGACTCCACCCCTCACATTATATATACAGTATATCCCATAAGTGAGTCCACCCCTCACATTATATACAGTATCTCCCATAAGTGACTCCTCCTCTCACATTATATATACAGTATATCCCATAAGTGAGTCCACCCCTCACATTATATATACAGTATCTCCCATAAGTGACTCCACCCCTCACATTATATATACAGTATCTCCCATAAGTGAGTCCACCCCTCACATTATATACAGTATCTCCCATAAGTGACTCCTCCTCTCACATTATGTATACAGTATATCCCATAAGTGAGTCCACCCCTCACATTATATATACAGTATCTCCCATAAATGACTCCACCCCTCACATTATATATACAATATCTCCCATAAATGACTCCACCCCTCACATTATATATACAATATCTCCCATAAGTGACTCCATCCCTCACATTATATATACAGTATCTCCCATAAGTGACTCCATCCCTCACATTATATATACAGTATATCCCATAAGTGAGTCCACCCCTCACATTATATACAGTATCTCCCATAAGTGAGTCCACCCCTCACATTATATACAGTATATCCCATAAGAGAGTCCACCCCTCACATTATATATACAGTATATCCTATAAGTGAGTCCACCCCTCACATTATATATACAGTATATCCCATAAGTGATTCCACCCCTCACATTATATACAGTATATCCCATAAGTGACTCCACCCCTCACATTATATATACAGTATATCCCATAAGTGAGTCCACCCCTCACATTATATATACAGTATATCCCATAAGTGACTCCACCCCTCACATTATATATACAGTATCTCCCATAAGTGACTCCACCCCTCACATTATATACAGTATATCTCATAAGTGTCTCCACCCCTCACATTATATATACAGTATATCCCATAAGTGAGTCCACCCCTCACATTATATATACAGTATATCCCATGAGTGAGTCCACCCCTCACATTATATATACAGTATCTCCCATAAGAGAGTCCACCCCTCACATTATATATACAGTATATCCCATAAGTGACTCCACCCCTCACATTATATATACAGTATCTCCCATAAGTGACTCCACCCCTCACATTATATATACAGTATATCCCATAAGTGACTCCACCCCTCACATTATATACAGTATATCCCATAAGTGACTCCACCCCTCACATTATATACAGTATATCCCATAAGTGACTCCACCCCTCACATTATATACAGTATCTCCCATAAGTGACTCCACCCCTCACATTATATATACAGTATATCCCATAAGTCCATAAGTGACTCCACCCCTCACATTATATATATAGTATATCCCATAAGTGAGTCCACCCCTCACATTATATATACAGTATCTCCCATAAGAGAGTCCACCCCTCACATTATATACAGTATATCCCATAAGTGACTCCACCCCTCACATTATATATATATAGTATATCCCATAAGTGACTCCACCCCTCACATTATATACAGTATATCCCATAAGTGACTCCACCCCTCACATTATATACAGTATCTCCCATAAGTGACTCCACCCCTCACATTATATATACAGTATATCCCATAAGTGACTCCACCCCTCACATTATATATACAGTATCTCCCATAAGTGACTCCACCCCTCACATTATATATACAGTATATCCCATAAGTGACTCCACCCCTCACATTATATATACAGTATATCCCATAAGTGACTCCACCCCTCACATTATATACAGTATCTCCCATAAGTGACTCCACCCCTCACATTATATATACAGTATATCCCATAAGTGACTCCACCCCTCACATTATATATACAGTATCTCCCATAAGTGACTCCATCCCTCACATTATATATACAGTATATCCCATAAGTGAGTCCACCCCTCACATTATATATACAGTATCTCCCATAAGTGACTCCACCCCTCACATTATATATATACAGTATATCCCATAAGTGACCCCACCCCTCACATTATATACAGTATCTCCCATAAGTGAGTCCACCCCTCACATTATAAACAGTATCTCCCATAAGTGACTCCACCCCTCACATTATATACAGTATCTCCCATAAGTGACTCCACCCCTCACATTATATACAGTATCTCCCATAAGTGAGTCCACCCCTCACATTATATACAGTATCTCCCATAAGTGACTCCTCCTCTCACATTATATATACAGTATATCCCATAAGTGAGTCCACCCCTCACATTATATATACAGTATCTCCCATAAGTGAGTCCACCCCTCACATTATATATACAGTATATCCCATAAGTGACTCCACCCCTCACATTATATATACAGTATATCCCATAAGTGAGTCCACCCCTCACATTATATATACAGTATCTCCCATAAGTGAGTCCACCCCTCACATTATATATACAGTATATCCCATAAGTGACTCCACCCCTCACATTATATATACAGTATCTCCCATAAGTGAGTCCACCCCTCACATTATATACAGTATCTCCCATAAGTGACTCCACCTCTCACATTATATATACAGTATATCCCATAAGTGAGTCCACCCCTCACATTATATATACAGTATCTCCCATAAGTGAGTCCACCCCTCACATTATATATACAGTATATCCCATAAGTGACTCCACCCCTCACATTATATATACAGTATATCCCATAAGTGAGTCCACCCCTCACATTATATATACAGTATATCCCATAAGTGACTCCACCCCTCACATTATATATACAGTATCTCCCATAAGTGAGTCCACCCCTCACATTATATATACAGTATATCCCATAAGTGACTCCACCCCTCACATTATATATACAGTATATCCCATAAGTGAGTCCACCCCTCACATTATATACAGTATCTCCCATAAGTGACTCCTCCTCTCACATTATATATACAGTATATCCCATAAGTGAGTCCACCCCTCACATTATATATACAGTATATCCCATAAGTGACTCCACCCCTCACATTATATATACAGTATATCCCATAAGAGAGTCCAGAACTCTTTGAGGATCTGTAAAAAAGAATTGTTGCTCTATATAAAAATGGCCTAGGTTATAAGAAGATTGCAAAGGCTCATAAATTGAGCTGCAGTACGGTGGGCAAGACCATACAGCGGTTTCACAGGACAGGGCTCCACTCAGAACAGGCATTGCCATGGTCAATCAAAGAAATTGAGTGCACATGCTCAGTGTCATGTCCAGAGATTGTCTTTGGGAAACAGACATATGACTGCTGTCAGCATTGCTGCATAGGTTGAAAGGGTGGGAGGTCAGCCTGTCAGTGTTCAGACCATACGCCGCACACTGCTTCAAATTGGTCTGCATGGCTGTTGTCCCAGGAAGAAGCCTCTTATCAAGAAAGTCTGTAAACAGACGAGCAGACTTGGACTTGGACTATTGGAACCAGGTGCTGTGGTCCGATGAGACCAAGATAAACTTATTTGTTTCAGATGTTATTAAGTGTGTGTGGTGGCATCTAGGTGAGGACTACATAGACAAACGTGTCTTCCCTATAGTCAAGCATGGTGGTGGAGTGTCATGGTTGGGGCTGGATGAGCGCTGCTGGCACTGGGAGCCCCCCCCTCCTATGCACCATCTCCCGTCCTGTTAAAATATACGTGAGTATATGTGAATAAAGACACAAAGACTGAAGAACATGGTGAGTGCCGACTGCATTATTCTAAGTACTTTATGATTTACCTGCACTTTACTTGGTCAGAGCACCACACCGTTCTCAAACACAAGTAGATCCGTGATCCGAGGCAGAACCACGCGCCTCTATATGCACCCAGTGCCAGACTTACCTGTCTTTGCACTGTCATTACTTTAGTGTTGACACATGAAAAGATGTTATATTGTAGTAAAGGGACACATGAAAACTAATTTACAATGTAGTAAAGGGTCATTACTTTAGAATATCATAAAGTACGTAGAATAATGCAGTCGGCACTCACCATGTTCTTCAGTCTTCGTGTCTTTATTCACATATACTCACGTATATATTAACAGGACGGGAGACGGTGCATAGGGGGGGGGGGGTACCCCCCCTCCTATGCACCATCTCCCGTCCTGTTAATATATACTTGACTATATGTGAATAAAGACACGAAGACTGAAGAACATGGTGAGTGCCGACTGCATTATTCTTCGTACTTTATGATTTACCTGCACCTTACTTGTCCAGAGCACCACACCGTTCTCAAACACAAGTAGTTCCGTGATCCGAGGCAGAACCACGCGCCTCTATATGCACCCAGTGCCGGACTTACTTGTCTTTGCACTGTCATTACTTTAGTGTTGACACATGAAAAGATGTTATATTGTAGTAAAGGGACACATGAAAACTAATTTACAATGTAGTAAAGGGTCATTACTTTAGAGTATCATAAAGTACGTAGAATAATGCAGTCGGCACTCACCATGTTCTTCAGTCTTCGTGTCTTTATTCACATATAGTCACGTATATATTAACAGGACGGGAGACGGTGCATAGGGGGGGGGGGTACCCCCCCCCCTCCTATGCACCATCTCCCGTCCTGTTAATATATACTTGACTATATGTGAATAAAGACACGAAGACTGAAGAACATGGTGAGTGCCGACTGCATTATTCTTCGTACTTTATGATTTACCTGCACTTTACTTGGTCAGAGCACCACACCGTTCTCAAACACAAGTAGATCCGTGATCCGAGGCAGAACCACGTGCCTCTATATGCACCCAGTGCCGGACTTACCTGTCTTTTTACACTGTCATTACTTTAGTGGTGACACATGAAAAGATAGAAGAAAATATTTACGAAAATGTGATTCATGACTAGTTACCTATAATAAAACAAAAAAACAAACAAACAAACAAACAAAAAAAGCACCGGAACAAAATAAACCACTTTCCTGATGTTACAACCTCAGCCTATTTCTTAAAGGGGCCTATTAGTTTTATACTCACCTTTTTTTTTATTTATTTATTTTTTTTTTCAAACAATTTTTATTTTTCAAATTTTTTAAGGACAGAGAAACAAATCAAAGCAGCGCTAATACTCACCTTTTTTGAACTCACCTTCTGAACACCAGACAAATACATGGATTACTGTCAACTTTCTGTCTCTACGCCTAATTACACTAATGATAAATTTCCCATATAGTAGCATAAAAGTAAAAATTAGGCAAGACTCATAAAGAGAAATGAAAGTCATTAACCCCTTCGCAACCTGTGTGCCCCCCCCCCCCCCCCCCCCATCACCTTAAAAGCTTCCCTGGCAGCTTAGTGGTCTGGTGTGAATGAAAGAACAGAGCGGTCCCCCTCCTTGCCCAAATCCCTACACATTATCCCTGGCTTTCACTTGGATCTGACTTTCTCCTGTGGTGTCTGCTTTAATCCTCACTAATTGCCAGTAATTGGGTTCTTGCCCCGGGTCTCTGCAGGTGTTTGAAGGCACATCTGGGATAGATGCCAAGAAAACCACTTGCGAATTCACGGGGGACATCCTAAGGACACCTGTTTCCGAAGACATGCTGGGTAGGTTGGACGGGGGTTAATGTAATGATGTCACCGCAGGTAAAGTCCGGAGAGACATCCGTTTTCTCTTAACACTGTGTAGACGCAAATTGTGTATAAGTTATGATGAGTCTGATGGCGGACAATCATTCATGAAATGATGAGTTCTTCAACTTTCCAGTACCGGATTGGAGACCCAAGTGTATTTCCAACATGGGACAATCTCCATGACCTTGTTGCCACCAATGTTTTATTGGACCTTGTTGTCTACTAAGGTTAAAGGGGTACTCCGGTGGGAATTTAAAATTTTTCTTTTTTAAAGGGGTATTCCAGGAAAATACTTTTTTATATATATCAACAGGCTTCAGAAAAATAAACAGATTTGTAAATGACTTCTATTAAAAAATCCTTATCCTTTCAGTACTTATGAGCTTCTGAAGTTAAGGTTGTTCTTTTCAGTCTAAGTGCTCTCTGATGACACGTGTCTCAGGAAACGCACCGTTTAGAAGCAAATCCCCATAGCAAACCTCTTCTAAACTGGGCGTTTCCCGAGACACGTCATCAGGGAGCACGTAGACAGAAAAGAACAACCTTAAAGTGGTACTCCGCCCCTGGCATCTTATCCCCTATCCAAAGGATAGGGGATAAGATGTTAGATCGTCGCAGTCCCGCTGCTGGGGACCCCGGGGATCGCTGCTGCAGCACCCCGCCATCATTACTGCACAGAGCGAGTTCGCTCTGCACGTAATGATGGGCGGTACAGGGGCCGGAGCATTGTTATGTCACGGCTCCGCCCCTCGTGACGTCACGGCCCGCCCCCGTCAATACAAGTCTATGGGAAGGGGGCGTTGCGGTTGTCACGCCCCCTGCCATAGACTTGCATTAAGGGGACAGGCCGTGATGTCATGAGGGGCGGAGCCATGACGTCACGCTGCTCCGGCCCCTGTATCGCCCGTCATTACGCACAGAGCGAACTCGCTCTGTGCAGTAATGATGGCGGGGTGCTGCAGCAGCGATCCCCGGGGTCCCCAGCAGCGGGACTGCGGCGATCTAACATCTTATCCCCTATCCTTTGGATAGGGGATAAGATGCCAGGGGCGGAATACCCCTTTAAGGTTGTTCTTTTCTGTCTAAGTGCTCTCTGATGAAACATGTCTCGGGAAACGCCCATTTTAGAAGAGGTTTGTTATGGGGATTTGCTTCTAAACTGGGCGGTTCCCGAGACACGTGTCATCAGAGAGCACTTAGGCAGAAAAGAGCAACCTTAACTTCAGAAGCTCATACGTACTGGAAGGATTAAGAATTTTTTATAGAAGTAATTTACAAATCTGTTTAACTTTCTGGAGCCAGGAATACCCCTTTAAATCAACAGATTTGTAAATTCTATTTAAAAAACTAGTAGAAAATACTTCTAATAATTTTTTTTGAAAATATAGAAAAGTACTTCTATTTAAAAAAAATGTTAATCCTTCCGGTATTTATCAGCTGCTGTACACTACAGAGGAAGTTCTTATATTTTTGGATTTCTTTTCGGTGCTCTCTGCTGACAACTTTTTTTTTTCTTTTTTTTTTTTTTAAATCAACTGGTGCCAGAAAGTTACAGATTTGTAAATTGCTTCTATTAAAAAAAATCTTAATCCTTCCAATACTTATTAGCTGCTGAATACTACATAGGAAATGATTTTCTTTTTGGAACACAGTGCTCTCTGCTGACATAATGACCACAGTGCTCTCTGCTGACAACTCTGTCCATGTTAGGAACTGCCCAGAACAGCATATGTTTGCTATGGGGATTTTCTCCTACTCTGCACAGTTCATAAAATGGACAGAGATGTCAGCAGAGAGCACTGTGCTCATGATGTCAGCAGAGAGCTCTGTGTTCCAAAAAGAAAATAATTTCCTCTGTATTTATCAGCTGCTGTACACTACAGAGGAAGTTCTTTTATTTTTGGATTTCTTTTCAGTGCTCTCTGCTGACACATCTGTCCATATCAGGATCAAATCCCGTTTAAAGGGGTACTCCAATGGAAAACTTTTTTTTTTTTTTAAATCAACTCGTGCCAGAAAGTTAAACAGATTTGTAAATTACTTCTATTAAACAATCCTAATCCTTCCAGTACTTATTAGCTGCTGAATACTACAGAGGAAATTATTCTCTTTTTGGAACACAGAGCTCTCTGCTGACATCATGACCACAGTGCTCTCTGCTGACATTTCTGTCCATTTTAGGAACTGACCAGAGCAGCATATGTTTGCTATGGGGATTTTCTCCTACTCTAGACAGTTCTTAAAATGGACAGAGATGTCAGCAGAGAGCACTGTGCTTGTGATGTCAGCAGAGAGCTCTGTGTTCCAAAAAGAAAATAATTTCCTCTGTAGTATTGAGCAGCTAATAAGTGGAGGATTAAGATTTTTTAATAGAAGTAATTTACAAATCTGTTTATCTTTCTGGCACCAGTTGATTTAAAAAAAAAAAAAAAAAAAAAGTTATCCACGGGACATGGGAGTACCCCTTTTACAATCCAGTCTGGCCTCCGGCTCACTGACCCCGACCGATGGACAGGCTCAGATCTAACAATCTCATCTACCAACTACAGGTCTTTCAAGCACCAAATGTGGTTTATCACCAAAGTCCTACCGTATTTTTCGTCCTATAGGACGCACCGGCGTATAAGACGCACCCAATTTATAGGTGCAAAATCTAAAAAAAGAAAGATTTTGAACCCAATAGTGGTCTTCAACATGCGGACCTCCAGATGTTGCAAAACTACAACTCCCAGCATGCCCGGACAGCCGTTGGCTGTCCGGGCATGCTGGGAGTTGTAGTTTTGCAACATCTGGAGGTCCGCAGGTTGAAGACCACTGCATAGGAGGTAATACTCACGTGTCCCCGACGCTCCGGACCCGTCACCGCTGCCCTGGATGTCGCTCCATCGCTGTCGCTGTGTCCCCGTCGCTCCGGACGTCTCTGCTGCCGGCCGGGTATCCTCGCTCTCCGTCGCCGCCATCACGTCATTACGCACGCCGACACACGTACGCGACGACGTGATGACGAGGAAGGAGAGCGCCGGCCATAAGGGGATCCCTGAACGGAGAAGACACCGAGGAGGCAGGTAAGGTCCCTCCCGGTGTCCTGTAAGCACTAACCCGGCTATTCAGTCGGGCTGTTCGGGACCACCGCGGTGAAATCGCGAAAATCCCGAACAGCCCGACTGAACAGTCGGGTTAGTGTCACTTTCCCTTTAGACGCGGTGGTCAGCTTTGATCACCGCGTCTGAAGGGTTAATACAGGGCATCACCGCGATCGGTGATGTCCTGTATTAGCCGCGGGTCCCGGCCGTTGATGGCCGCAGGGACCGCCGCAATAGGGGTGTATTCGCCGTATAAGACGAACCGACTTTTTCTCCCCAGTTTTGGGGAAGAAAAAGTGCGTCTTATACGGCGAAAAATACGGTACTTGCCACCAAATCCCTCCTTTTTGCCTTTTCAATGCCCCTTCTGAAACCATCGGGGGCTCAAGATCCAACACAGACCCCCACATCTGCTTTAGGTTCTTCGTGGGCGTACACTTCTGCTGGTGCCCGTGATAAGGCATGATGGTGCCACTGAGCATTTCCACCCATCAATCTTAGTACCCCAGGGAATCAAGGTGCACATCCTATGTAAACATTATTTCATAAAGTATCACACATCTTATCTCTAGTCCCTTACCTCATAGGTGGTGACCTTCTCACTTTATCAATCTGACCTTACCTCCAATATGTCCTACTTCTTGCTAACATTCTCAAAGGCAAAGTTTGGACTTTCTGGTCCTAGTTAAAAATGTTTCCCCAAGGACTTGGCCTAAATCTTTACATGTATCTGTTGTAATGGGGCATTAGGACCCCTTATATTAAAGTCCATGTACTTCCTATAACTACTCCATTGATCCTCCCCTGCTGAAGCATTGAAACCTGATCCCGAGGAAACCTGCCGGAGCTGCGTCTCCAGTTTCAGAAACCTCTGGGTTTCCGGGACTGGGGACGTGATGACAAACCATGCCCCCTCCATTCATATCTATGGGAGGGGGCATGTACTTGTACTTCCTATAACTACTCCATTGATCCTCCCCTGCTGAAGCATTGAAACCTGACCCCGAGGAAACCTGCCGGAGCTGCGTCTCCACTTTCGGAAACCTCTGGGTTTCCGGGACTGGGGACGTGACGACGCGCCATGCCCCCTCCATTCATATCTATGGGAGGGGGCATGTATTTGTACTTCCTATAACTACTCCATTGATCCTCCCCTGCTGAAGCATTGAAACCTGACCCCGAGGAAACCTGCCGGAGCTGCGTCTCCACTTTCGGAAACCTCTGGGTTTCCGGGACTGGGGACGTGACGACACGCCATGCCCCCTCCATTCATGTCTATGGGAGGGGGCGTGACAACGTCACGCCCCCTCCCATAGACATGAATAGAGGGGGCGTGGCGTGACGTCACATCCCCAGTCCCGGGAAACCTGGAGATTTCCGAAACTGGAGACGAAGCTCCCGCACAGAATGCAGGGAGTTCGCAGGGGATAATATGTTTTTACCTGGAATACCCCTTTAAATTTCCAGTCTTAGCTTTTAGATTAGGAGTTGTCTCGCATTGAGCCCACCCCCCGCCTCAACATATTCGGTCCCCAGACTCTCTGTGGTAGGTAAGACACTGATTCTAACCATTGTCCTCCAATGTATTGACTCTGCACTGGTCACCGCAGCATCGTGAAGAATAATTACCACATAGGGTATACTCCACCTCCACTCTTTAACACTCTCTAACCATCCAAGCATTGCCCCCCTACCCCCCCCCTCCCCAAAATGGAAAAAAAAAAAGAAATCTTAATTAGTTTTACAACATTTGCCGAAAACATTGTAACAAATAAAAAAGAAAAAAAAAATAAGTCATTCATTTCCCATTTATAGATCCCTTTGTCCGCCACTAATAGCGTCTTTAAGTAAAGTGAATTATGGGCCGGTGGGAGGCTGTTAATTAGGTCGCGGATTTCCAGACCTTCAGGCTTAATGAGCGCCAAAATTTTCTCCTTTTTTATTTTTATTCCTGAGCTGCGTGAAAACCAGAAGCGAAGGTCCCTGGCGAGGCCGAGCGGCCATTCATAGCGCTCCTCAATGACAAGCTGGATTCCCAGATGGAACTGGTAGGGGGAGCTGAAAAAAAAAGGGCTTCTTTAACCGGTCCTGACGGGGACGCTTAACCCTTCTGGTTCCAGAGAGTAGTCAAAGAAGCCACAAATCTATGCGTTGACGTCCTAACATTACGCTTCTTCGCCTGAATTTGTCTTCGAAAAAATAACCATAATCTCAATTTCGACAAATTCCTTCTAAAACTGTCATTTGTGTTTTTTTTTTATTTTTTTAATTATTATTATTCCTTTATTTATTTATTTTACTTATTTATTTATGTTTGATGTATTTTTACTTTTTTTTCGACTTTAAAAAGCCAGGATTTGTTTTTTGGAATCAAAATGAGGAGCGGCTATAAATAAATAGAGCGTAAAGGGGTACACTGGTGGAAAACAAAGATTTTCAAATCAACTGGTGGCAGAAAGTCGTACAGATTTGTAAATGACTTCTATAAAAATCTTTAGCCTTCCAGTACTTATCAGCTGCTGTATGCTCCAGAGGAAGTTGAGTTGTTCTTTCCAGTCTGACCACAGAGCTCTCTGCTGACACCTCTGTCCGTGTCCGGAACTGTCCAGAAAAGGAGAGGTTTTTCTAAGGGGATTTGCTTCTACTCTGGACAGTTCCTGACATGGACTGAGGTGTCAGCAGAGAGCACTGTGGTCAGACTGGAAAGAGCTACAGAACTTCCTCTGGAGCATACAGTAAATGATAAGTACTGGAAGGATTAAGATTTTTATATAAAAGTTATTTACAAATCTGTTTAATTTTCTCACACCAGTTGACCTGATTTTAATTTTCTACCAGAGTATCCATTTAACCCCTTAACGACGCAGGATGTATATTTACGTCCTGCGCCGGCTCCCGCGATATGAAGCGGGATCGCGCCGAGATCACGCATCATATCGCGTCGGTCCCGGCGCTCATCAACCACCGATCGCGGCGATGTGCGGTATTAACCCTTTAGAAGCGGCGGTCAAAGCTGACAGCCGCTTCTAAAGTGAAAGTTAAAGTGACCCGGCTGCTCAGTCAGGCTGTTCGGGACCGCCGCGGTGAAATCGCGGCGTCCCGAACAGCTGACCGGACACCGGGAGGGACCTTACCTGCCTCCTCGGTGTCCGATCGACGAATGACTGCTCCGTGCCTGAGATCCAGGCAGGAGCAGTCAAGCGCCGATAACACTGATCACAGGCGTGTTAATACATGCCAGTGATCAGGATGAGAGATCAGTGTGTGCAGTGTTATAGGTCCCTATGGGATAACAATGATCAGTGTGTGCAGTGTTATAGGTCCCTATGGGACCTATAACACTGCAAAAAAAAATTAAAAAAAAGTGTTAATAAAGGTCATTTAACCCCTTCCCTAATAAAAGTTTGAATCACCCACCTTTTCCCATAAAAAAAATAAAGCAGTGTAAAAAAAAATAAAAATAAACTTATGTGGTATGGCCGCGTGCGTAAATGTCCGAACTATAAAAATATATCATTAATTAAACCGCACGGTCAATGGCGTACGCGCAATTCCAAAGTCCAAAAAAGCGTATTTTGGTCACTTTTTATACCATTAAAAAATGAATAAAAAGTGATCAAAAAGTCCGATCAAAACAAAAATCATACCGATAAAAATTTCAGATCACGGCGCAAAAAAGGAGTCCTCATACCGCCCTGTACGTGGAAAAATAAAAGAGTTATAGGGGTCAGAAGATGACATTTTTAAACGTATAAATTTTATACAAGTATAAGTGCGACAAAATCAAACCTATATAAGTAGGATATCATTTTAACCGTATGGACCTACAGAATAATGATAAGGTGTAATTTTTACCGAAATATGCACTGCGTAGAAACGGAAGCCCCCAAAAGTTACAAAATGGCGTTTTTTCTTCGATTTTGTCGCACAATGATTTTTTTCTCCGTTTCGCTGTGCATTTTTGGGTAAAATGACTAATGTCACTGCAAAGTAGAATTGGCGACGCAAAATATAAGCCATAATATGGATTTTTAGGTGGAAAATTTAAAGGGTTATGATTTTTAAAAGGTGAGTAGGAAAAAACGAAAGTGCAAAAACGGAAAAACCCTGAGTCCTTAAGGGGTTAAGTAGCCAAAACAAGTGGATGACGTGGAAATACACTATTGTGCAAATTATATTTTTCTCATTTACCTAAATAATTTATGTACATAACAGTCAGCATAATTCTCATGTTATTGTAAGTGGAAGGTAGTGGGTCCGCTGACCTGTGTGAACTATGTCTGAACCGTACCAGGGAGCGGAGTCTAAGGTGCCGCTGGTTTTCACCAGAGCCCACCGCAAAGCGCTATGGTATTGCTGCGGCAGGCGGCACCCAGGTTGCTACCTCTGGCACGATCCGTCCACACAGGTTGCCAGATGTAAAACTTGGCATGAAGAATAATTCATAGTCAGGACGACGCACAGGTCAGAAGGGCAGGCAGCAAGTAGCGTAGTCGGGTCACAGGCAAAAGGTCAGGAGGGTGGCGGCAAAGGGGCAAAGGTCAGGTCACAAGTAGGAGGTCAGGAACAATAATAGGCACACACTGGAAAACACTTTCTCTCGGCACAAAGCACGAAGATCCGGCACCGTAATAGGGAGTTGCCGTACTTAAATAAGGTCTGCCCAGCAGCAGACCAATTAAGGGCGTACTGGCCCTTTAAATGTAGCAACGCAGGCGCGCACGCACCTTGAGGAGGGGGGACACGCATGCCGTCGATGTAAATGAGGAGAGAGGACGGGGACGAGTGGGGTAAGAAGATGACCAGGAGTCGCCAGAACGAAAGGAAGGGGAGCGCTCACAGCCAGACTGGCCAGCCAGAGTGGGACACTTGTGGAGGTATGTACCGCACCGCGAGTCCCGGGGTTGCAGAAGCTGGGAGAGAGGCCCAGGGTTGCAGAGCTGGGATAAAAGGCCGGAGCGCTGCCCATGATTGTTATCCACTATTAAGAGTACAATTCAAATTTTATTGAACAAACCTCCGAATGATAACAGTATTTTTTTAAACATAAAGGGGGAGATTCATCAAAACCTGTGTAAAGAAAATTTCTTCTTTCATTTTTAAAAGGGCCTCTGAAAAATGAAAGCTGATTGGTTGCTATGGGCAACTCCACCACTCTTCCTCTACACAGGTTTTGATAAATCTCCCCCATAAAACTTACAATGCACTGTTCCAAATTATTACACACAGTAAGTTTGAAAACACTTTATATGTTGTTAAGAACTGAAAATTGTTGTGTTTGCAGCATTTACGGAAATCAAAAGCGATTTCACTCAAACTTTTAACAACATTTTAACAAGTCACATTACATTTTAACATAGGACCCCTTATTTGATAGCAGCTTCACAAGTCTTACATTCATTGAACTTGTGAGTTTTTGGACAGTTTCTGCTTGAATTTGTTTGCAAGATGTCAGAATAGCCTCCCAGAGCTGCTGTTTGGATGTAAACTGCCTCCCACCCTCATAGATCTTTTGCTTGAGGATGCTCCAAAGGTTCTCAATAGGATTGAGTTCAGGGAGGATGGAGGCCACACCATAACTTTCTCTCCTTTTATCCCCATAGCAGCCATTGATGCAGAGGTATTCTTTGTACCATGATATGGTGCAGTGTCATGCATGAAGATGATTTTATTACGGAAAGCATAGTTCTTCTTCCTGCACCAGGGAAGAAAGTGGTCAGTCAGAAACTCCACATACTTTGCAGAGGTCATCTTTATACCTTTCGGGACCCTAAAGGGGCTGACCAGCTCTCTTCCCATGATTCTGGCCCAAAACATGACTCCACCTTGCTTGTACAAGAATATAACTACTATAATACTGCTCCTATATGCAAAAATATAACTACTATAATACTGCTCCTATATACAAGAATATAACTACTATAATACTGCTCCTATATGCAAAAATATAACTACTATAATACTGCTCCTATATACAAGAATATAACTACTATAATACTGCTCCTATATACAAGAATATAACTACTATACTACTGCTCCTATATACAAGAATATAACTACTATAATACTGCTCCTATATACAAGAATATAACTACTATAATACTGCTCCTATATACAAGAATATAACTACTATAATACTGCTCCTATATACAAGAATATAACTACTATAATACTGCTCCTATGTACAAGAATATAACTACTATAATACTGCCTCCTATATACAAGAATATAACTACTATAATACTGCTCCTATATACAAGAATATAACTACTATAATACTGCTCCTATATACAAGAATATAACTACTATAATACTGTGTCCTATATACAAGAATATAACTACTATAATACTGCTCCCTGTATACAAGAATATAACTACTATAATACTGCTCCTATATACAAGAATATACCTACAATAATACTGCTCCTATGTACAAGAATATAACTACTATAATACTGATCCTATATACAAGAATATAACTACTATAATACTCCCTCCTATATACAAGAATATAACTACTATAATACTGATCCTATATACAAGAATATAACTACTATAATACTCCCTCCTATATACAAGAATATAACTACTATAATACTGATCCTATATACAAGAATATAACTACTATAATACTCCCTCCTATATACAAGAATATAACTACTATAATACTGCTCCCTGTATACAAGAATATAACTACTATAATACTGCTCCTATATACAAGAATATAACTACTATAATACTGCTACTATATACAAGAATATAACTACTATAATACTGCTCCCTGTATACAAGAATATAACTACTATAATATTGCTCCTATATACAAGAATATAACTACTATAATACTGCTCCCTGTATACAAGAATATAACTACTATAATACTGCTCCTATATACAAGAATATAACTACTATAATACTGCTCCTATATACAAGAATATAACTACTATAATACTGCTCCCTGTATACAAGAATATAACTACTATAATACTGCTCCTATATACAAGAATATAACTACTATAATACTGCTCCTATATACAAGAATATAACTACTATAATACTGCTCCCTGTATACAAGAATATAACTACTATAATACTGCTCCAATATACAAGAATATAACTACTATAATACTGCTCCTATGTACAAGAATATAACTACTATAATACTGATCCTATATACAAGAATATAACTACTATAATACTCCCTCCTATATACACGAATATAACTACTATAATACTGATCCTATATATAAGAATATAACTACTATAATACTCCCTCCTATATACAAGAATATAACTACTATAATACTGATCCTATATACAAGAATATAACTACTATAATACTCCCTCCTATATACAAGAATATAACTACTATAATACTGCTCCCTGTATACAAGAATATAACTACTATAATACTGCTCCTATATACAAGAATATAACTACTATAATACTGCTCCTATATACAAGAATATAACTACTATAATACTGCAACTATATACAAGAATATAACTACTATAATACTGCTCCCTGTATACAAGAATATAACTACTATAATATTGCTCCTATATACAAGAATATAACTTTTATAATACTGCTCCCTGTATACAAGAATATAACTACTATAATACTGCTCCTATATACAAGAATATAACTACTATAATACTGCTCCTATATACAAGAATATAACTACTATAATACTGCTCCCTGTATACAAGAATATAACTACTATAATACTGCTCCTATATACAAGAATATTACTACTATAATACTGCTCCTATATACAAGAATATAACTACTATAATACTGCTCCCTGTATACAAGAATATAACTACTATAATACTGCTCCTATATACAAGAATATATCTACTATAATACTGCTCCTATATACAAGAATATAACTACTATAATACTGCTCCCTGTATACAAGAATATAACTACTATAATACTGCTCCTATATACAAGAATATATCTACTATAATACTGCTCCTATATACAAGAATATATCTACTATAATACTGCTCCTATGTACAAGAATATATCTACTATAATACTGCTCCTATGTACAAGAATATAACTACTATAATACTGTTCCTATATACAAGAATATAACTACTATACTACTGCTCCTATGTACAAGAATATAACTACTATAATACTTCTCCTATATACAAGAATATAACTACTATAATACTGCTCCTATATACAAGAATATAACTACTATAATACTGCTCCTATATACAAGAATATAACTACTATAATACTTCTCCTATATACAAGAATATAACTACTATAATACTGCTCCTATATACAAGAATATAACTACTATAATACTGCTCCTATATACAAGAGTATAACTACTATAATACTGCTCCTATATACAAGAATATAACTACTATAATACTGCTCCTATGTACATGAATATACTTGATATATATATATATATATATATATATATATATATATATATATATATCTAGAACAGCAGTCTCCAAACTGTGGACCCCCGGCTGTTGCTGCACTACAACTCCCAGCAAGCCCGAACAGCCAACGGCTGTTCGGGCATGCTGGAAGTTGTAGTGCCGCAACTCCTGGAGGTCCACAGTTTGAAGACCACTGATTTCTATGTGTAGAAACCTACAGAAAGTTCTGGACTTATGTTGGAGGAAATCAGAGATTTAACATTAGATTACACCGCCATCTGGGGATCATCCTGAAACACTCTGCGCTGCTTTCACCCGTCATTCAATGAGGCTATTGAGCTTTCTTCATCCTGCTCCCAAACTTTTTTTTTTTACTTATATTGTGGTATGGGGTGTAATGCAGGGCAGATGGAATTACCCTAGGGGCAGATGGCATTAATCCCTTGTATTCGTGACGCCAGGTACTGGGTAACAATTCCCATACTGGGCCACCACAAAATTTTCTAATCCCTTGCAGTCTCATGTTATTTTAGCCACTAGGTGGCGCTATGTGATGACCGATTTGGCACTTCCGGACTCTGGGAAAGCTGGATTGCATAGCTCAAATATTTTCTGTTGCCAGATATACTATGTGGATGCCCATGTGCAGATGGTCTCTCTTATTTTAGAGGTTTTACATTTTGAATAGCTGTTACATGGTGCATGCAGCGCCATCTGCTGGCCTCGAAGAGTACTGCGTCTTGAGTGGTCCTCAGGGTCTTGGCTGTGCCTTTAAATAAAAATGACGTAAGACCGGCGTATTCATGAATATAAAGTTACATTAGCTCCAAGGGGTTCGGTGTAAGCCGGACTCTAAGCTGCCTGTAGGGGGCGCCTCAACTGGGGCCCTTTTAGTACAGGTGTTTATCTTTGTATTACATCAGGGGCTCAGGTGACATAAGAGGCTGCAGTGGTGCAGAAGGTTACTGACCTTTCATGCTCCATAGGTCTCCTATGTGAAAGGGACGTGAAGGTTATGAGCAGTGACAGGGGGGCGGGGGGGGGGTGGGGGGAGGGGGGAAATGGGCCCCCGGCCCCAGAGCAGAGAGCAGTCACCACTAGGGGCCCCACATGTCATACACACTAATGTAAGGGACACAGGAGGGGGGGGGCTCTGTATACTGATCTGTGCGGATACATGGAATACAGGAATAGAGAGGAGATAGATAGATAGATATGAGATAGATAGATAGATAGATAGATAGATATGATATAGATAGATAGATAGATATGAGATAGATAGATAGATAGATAGATAGATATGAGATAGATAGATAGATATGAGATAGATAGATAGATAGATAGATAGATAGATATGAAATAGATAGATAGATAGATATGAGATAGATAGATAGATAGATAGATATGAGATAGATAGATATGAGATAGATATGAGATAGATAGATAGATATGAGATAGATAGATATGAGATAGATAGATAGATAGATAGATAGATATGAGATAGATAGATAGATAGATAGATAGATATGAGATAGATAGATAGATAGATAGATAGATAGATAGATAGATATGAGATAGATAGATATGAGATAGATATGAGATAGATAGATAGATATGAGATAGATAGATATGAGATAGATAGATAGATAGATATGAGATAGATAGATAGATAGATAGATATGAGATAGATAGATAGATAGATATGAGATAGATATGAGATAGATATGAGATAGATAGATAGATATGAGATAGATGTGAGATAGATAGATATGAGATAGATAGATATGAGATAGATAGATAGATATGATATAGATAGATATGAGATAGATAGATATGAGATAGATAGATAGATATGATATAGATAGATAGATATGAGATAGATAGATATGAGATAGATAGATAGATAGATATGAGATAGATAGATAGACATGAGATAGATAGATATGAGATAGATAGATATATAGATAGATATGAGATAGATAGATATGAGATAGATAGATAGATAGACATGAAATAGTTGATAATGAAGCAGACCCTGTATATCTATAGCAGACGCCTCACTCTACCCTGCGGTATTCTCTCTTATTTCTATAGGACGGGTTTTCAATGGTTCGGGGAAACCTATAGACAATGGTCCTGCTGTCATGGCTGAAGATTTCTTAGACATCAATGGTGAGAACACAATCCCTACACTCTGATAAGGGGCCCCCCAGGGCCCGTATGTTCTTACCTGACTGCGGAGCAGAGATGATAACAGGACAATCCCTTCCTAGGTCAGCCCATTAACCCTTATGGGAGAACATACCCGGAGGAGATGATACAGACTGGGATCTCCCCCATTGATGTCATGAATAGTATCGCCCGAGGACAGAAGATCCCCATCTTCTCTGCAGCCGTCTACCCCACAATGAGGTGAGAGAAGCCAAGAAAAGGGGGGAAGTGTCATTATCCTCTACCCCAAGTGTCAGTGTCATTATCCTGTACTCCAAGTGTCATTATCCTGTACTCCAAGTGTCATTATCCTGTACCCCAAGTGTCATTATCCTGTACCCCAAGTGTCATTATCCTGTACCCCAAGTGTCATTATCCTGTACTCCAAGTGTCATTATCCTGTACCCCAAGTGTCATTATCCTGTACCCCAAGTGTCATTATCCTGTACCCCAAGTGTCATTATCCTGTACCCCAAGTGTCAGTGTCATTATCCTGTACCCCAAGTGTCATTATCCTGTACCCTAAGTGTCGTTGTCATTATCCTGTACCCCAAGTGTCATTGTCCTGTACCCCAAGTGTCATTATCTTGTACCCCAAGTGTCATCATCCTGTACCCCAAGTGTTATTATCCTGTACCCCAAGTGTCAGTGTTATTTTCCTGTACCCTAAGTGTCATTATCCTGTACCCCAAGTGTCATTATCCTGTACCCCAAGTGTTATTATCCTGTACCCCAAGTGTTATTATCCTGTACCCCAAGTGTCATTATCCTGTACCCCAAGTGTCATTATCCTGTACCCCAAGTGTCAGTGTTATTTTCCTGTACCCCAAGTGTCATTATCCTCTACCCCAGGTGACTTTGTCGCTATGTAAGTGTGTCATTGTTCTTGGTCCCTAAATGTCTCAGCACCTTATAATTCAGTGTTATGGGACCCCAGGTGTCACTTGTTTTCTTACTTTTTTTCCCCCCCATAGATTGCAGCTCAGATTTGCAGACAGGCCGGCCTCGTGAAGAAATCCAAAGACGTCATGGACTACCATGATGACAACTTCGCCATTGTGTTTGCCGCGATGGGTGTAAGTGACAAAGTATTGTGCATCATGATGGATAGAGTCCGAAATAGAAGACAACTTGGCTCTCGAGGTAGATGCCCATGAAGGGGAATTTTTATTAGCAATCTTAAATTTACAAGCTGACGTTTCGGTCCTATACTGGGACCTTCCTCAGAGATAGAGGTAGGAGGAATAGAAGAATGGCTTATAGCGGTCTGTGACTGCGCTTCATAGCACCTGATTCCCGGCTATAAGCCGTTCTTCTATTCCTACTACCTCTATCTCTGAGGAAGGTCCCAGTATAGGACCGAAACGTCAGCTTGTAAATACAAGATGGCTTATAAAAAGTCACCTTTATGGGCATCTACCTCGAGAGCCAAGTTGTCTTCTATTTTGGCCAAGACGGTTTGGAAACCTACTTTGGAAATTGGAGAGTGCCATATTTCTCTCTTTGGATGGATAGAGTCCTCCCATCGCCATGTGTAATGTGTAAGTATGACTGGGTGACCGCTCTGAACATCTGCCCCCCCCCCCCCGATAGGTGAATATGGAGACCGCCAGGTTCTTCAAGTCTGACTTTGAGGAGAATGGATCCATGGATAATGTGTGCCTGTTCTTGAACTTAGCCAACGATCCAACGTAAGTACCATGATAAAGTACCACCCTCTACGATGTCACTGGGTAATGCATGTAATTAGATGTACCATCCAGCTGTCTATAGGTGGCAGTAGTGAACAGCTAATCGGCAGGGGCTGTATTATGGAAATGCACAACAGTCTAAGGCTGGGTTCACACCACGTTTTTGCAATACAGTTCCCGTATCAGTTTTTTGATTTAATAAAAAATGGTTTCCTCAAAACCTGACTAAACTGTATCAAAACCTGTGTACAAAGTTTTATCTGTATACGGTTTGAAAAATGATGTCCGGTTGCATCCGTTTTTTTAAGAAAAAAACGTATACGTTTTTAACTTTTCCCTCCATTATGAATAAAGTTTCACTTGTTTGATTGAAATTCCAAGAAAAGAAAACTGTAAAAAGCCAAAAACCGTACAGTTCTGTACAGTTCCCATTGACTTCCATGTTAAAAAAAAAAACATATATACGGTTTTAGGGCCGCATTGCAAAACCGTATATATAGACATTTAATTGTAAACCGTATATATAGACATTTCATTGTAAACCGTATATATAGACATTTCATTGTTAACCGTATATATAGACATTTCATTGTAAACCGTATATATAGACATTTAATTGTAAACCGTATATATAGACATTTCATTGTAAACCGTATATATAGACATTTCATTGTAAACCGTATATATAGACATTTCATTATAAACCGTATATATAGACATTTCATTGTAAACCGTATATATAGACATTTCATTGTAAACCGTATATATAGACATTTTATTGTAAACCGTATATATAGACATTTCATTATAAACCGTATATATAGACATTTCATTGTAAACCGTACATATAGACATTTCATTGTAAACCGTATATATAGACATTTCATTGTAAACCGTATATATAGACATTTCATTGTGAACCGTATGCCAACCGTAGCATCAGGTTGTGTACGTTTTCACATCATTTACGGGTTTATGGATTTTAACGGTACACCAAACCGTAGTCTACTACGGTCTTGTGTCCCGGTCAAAAACCTTATCCAACCTGTATACGGTTATTTTATACTGTCTTTCCTTTTTTTTGGGGGGGGGGGGGGGAAATTCAATAAAAAAAGAAGAACTTTATTTAAAATGTTGACATACATAAAACCGTATCCAAAGGAAAACGTATTAAAACGTATGCAAACGGACATCCATTTTCAAACCGGTATATGGTTTAAAAACATGAGGACGGCATATACGGTTGCATACGTTTCAGTCCGGTTTGGAGACAAACGTTTTTTGTACAGAAAACGGGATCCGAGACCCATATTGCAAAAAGGAGATGTGAATGCAGCCTAATACGGTTTTTCAACCAGGACCAAAAACCGTGGTAGACCTCGGTTTTCTGTTCGGAAAAAAAAAAAAGTAAAAAACCGTATGTTTGAAAAACGTAGACAACCGTATACATTATGGTGCATACAGATTTGAATGGGAAGTCTCATGGGCACGGTTTTCTGTACGGTTGCATACGTTATTTTTTTTTATGAAACCGTATGCTGAAACCGTAGTGCAAAATCGTGGTGTGAACCCACCCTAATAGTGCCCCTCTCTGGTTACAGTATAGTACTTCATATACTGCCCTGTTTTCTGTGCCAGGATAGGCTGGCCCCCTAAGATGGTCATACACATATGGTCACTGCTGGTCGAACGCTCAGTTGGCCAATAGCTATCTCTCCCTCTCCTCTTATACACATGCAGCTTTTTTATGACCAGATACAGCACCATACATTTTGTTGTGGTCTGTGTCGGGTATTGCAGCTCAGACTTGATTCACTTCAATGGGACTGAGCTGTGGTAAGCTGCAGTACCGTGCACAGCCTCATGTTGATATTGATGGTTTATACTGTGGATAGGCCACGAATATTATCCGGCATTATGAAAAAATGAATATCATGCGGGGCTTGGAAAAATAGAAAAAAAAACTGTATACTTACATATCCCGGGTCTCCCGCAGCTCCCACTCTTCTTTCTGCTTCACGCTCACAAGATGAGTGCTTGCTGCAGGACCTGCTGGCTCAACAATCATAGGCTAAGATGGGACACTGCTGTGGCCAGTGATTGGATGATCCGCCAAGTCCTGCTACAAACACTGGGTGCAGAAAGAGGACAGCAGGTAAGGTTAGTATAGATTTGTTTTTCTATTTATTCCTGGCCCTTCAGGATATTCATTTTTTTCAAAAATCGGGATACCCCCGTTTACAGTCCATTACCCCCGTTTTAAAAGTCATATCTCGATTTTCAAGTACCCAGGGAACCATTTTACAGTGATACCTCATTGCATGTCATGATGAGGAATATAAAGCTGTTATATCACACATGATAGGGCTTATATACACCTTCTACTTCTACTAGATAGTATCACACATGATAGGGCTTATATACACCTTAGTAGATAGTATCACACATGATAGGGCTTATATACACCTTCTACTAGATAGTATCACACATGATAGGGCTTATATACACCTTAGTAGATAGTATCACACATGATAGAGCTTATATATACCTTCTACTAGATAGTATCACACATGATAGGGCTTATATACACCTTCTTAGTAGATAGCATCACACATGATAGAGCTTATAGACACCTTCTTAGTAGATAGTATCACACATGATAGGGCTTATATACACCTTCTTAGTAGATAGTATCACACATGATAGGGCTTATATACACCTTCTTAGTAGATAGTATCACACATGATAGGGCTTATATACACCTTCTTAGTAGATAGTATCACACATGATAGGGCTTATATACACCTTCTTAGTAGATAGTATCACACATGATAGGGCTTATATACACCTTCTACTAAATAGTATCACACATGATAGGGCTTATATACACCTTAGTAGATAGTATCACACATGATAGGGCTTATATACACCTTCTACTAAATAGTATCACACATGATAGGGCTTATATACACCTTCTTAGTAGATAGTATCACACATGATAGGGCTTATATACACCTTCTTAGTAGATAGCATCACACATGATAGAGCTTATAGACACCTTCTTAGTAGATAGTATCACACATGATAGGGCTTATATACACCTTCTTAGTAGATAGTATCACACATGATAGGGCTTATATACACCTTCTTAGTAGATAGTATCACACATGATAGGGCTTATATACACCTTCTTAGTAGATAGTATCACACATGATAGGGCTTATATACACCTTCTTAGTAGATAGTATCACACATGATAGGGCTTATATACACCTTCTACTAAATAGTATCACACATGATAGGGCTTATATACACCTTAGTAGATAGTATCACACATGATAGGGCTTATATACACCTTCTACTAAATAGTATCACACATGATAGGGCTTATATACACCTTCTTAGTAGATAGTATCACACATGATAGGGCTTATAGATACCTTCTCAGTAGATAGTATCACACATGATAGGGCTTATATACACCTTCTCAGTAGATAGTATCACACATGATAGGGCTTATATACACCTTAGTAGATAGTACCACACATGATAGGGCTTATATACACCTTAGTAGATAGTATCACTCATGATAAGGATGATAGACACCTTCACATGATAGGCTTAAATACACTAATTCAGGAGACAGTATTGCACATGATAGGGTCATATATTTTAATTTAGTAGACAGTATCATCCATGATAGGCTTAGATACACAGAATCCAGCAGATAGTGGTCATTGGGTGGGCTCAGATAAACCCACTGTGCAGTACACAGACCTCGGTAGTTTGCAGGTAAATGACTGTACCCACTGATATGGTTGTTCTGCAGCATTGAGAGGATCATCACGCCTCGCTTGGCCCTCACAGAAGCCGAGTACCTGGCCTACCAGTGTGAGAAGCATGTCCTGGTCATTCTTACAGATATGAGCTCCTACGCTGAAGCTCTACGAGAGGTAATGTCCGCCATCCTTCAGCCCTACAGAAGTGTGATACATCCAGAATGCATAGAAATAATTTGCAAGGTTGCAGGGATAAAAAAAAATAATAATAATAAAAAAAAAAGGGACCATAAAATTCAAGTTGATGAAGGCACCACAACATTCAAGTCGCAGCCGGGACACAGACAAGCTCAGCATTGCTCCCTAGCGGGGAGCAGTGCTGAGCTTGTCTGTGTCCCGGCTGCAGTCTGAGATTTAGGACTCCAGCATGAGTCTGAAATCTATAAAAAATAAATAAATAAATAAATAAATAAATAAAAAGGCTTGTGGCCAGGACTGGTAGGGAGACCCCTAGTGGTCATTTTTTCAAAGAGGAAATTAAAAAGAAAGAGGCATATTTTTTAATAACATGCTATTGGAAGGTTATTCTGCACACATTAATCTATAATATATTAAAAGTTTTTTTGATGAAAGGTAACCTTTAAACCTCTTGAACATGTGGGTCTGAGGCCATCAGTGGACTGGATTGCACTTTACTATAGTATAAGCTATTGATGCTTAATAGGTCAATTGATTAAGTTTCTCACATACAACACTGTTGGGAGTTCCACATTACCCCCCCCCCCCCCCCCTTTAAACCTCGCAAAGATGTGAGTTTGTTGCCATTAGTGGAAAGGAAGCAATAGCCTAAACTTTAGATATTGGTCAACTGGCTGAGCTTTTTATATATACAATGACATCACTGTCAGGCAAAGTGATGTCACTAGTCCCAGATTACCCCATCCCCTTCAATTTCGGTCTGAGGCTGACAGTGGAATAGTTTCCATTCTACTATAAGCTTTGAATGCTCAGATGGTCCACTGGTTGAGCTTCTCACACAAAGTGACACCATGGTCAGGCAAAGTGATGTCACTAGTCCCACTAGTTTGTAGATTGGGATTGTTTCAGTATGTACCAACCACAAAGGAGAACCTTGACTAAAAAAAACTACTTGAAATTCAGTCAAAATTAATATTTTTGGGATAGCCCCCCGCCTATAAAATATTAAAGAGTAGCTCCCACATGTAACAAAATAATGTTTCTGTCCCTGCCTATTGCCCATCTGTCCCTAACCCCATCCTTGCCTTTAAAAATGTTTTTACCCCCTTAGAAATATATTTTTGTCTACCTGGTAGTGTGCTCACTTACCAGGCAGACTTCCCCAGCAGGCGCAAAGTCATTGATGCCTGCTGGGGGGACCGACTTCTGCCCTTAAATCATCTATGCTGCGCTCCCATCAGGAGTGCGCAATGGCACGGAAGGCTGCTCTGGGGTCTCCACCTCCCTGTTTAGCAGTGTAGTGTTATCCAGGGAGGAGGAGTATAGGAGCATCGCCCACCTGCCGTGCTCAACGCCAAGACCCGGGACCGAAATTAAGTACGGGTAAGTGAAATAAGACATCACTTACCCGTACAGGACATGTACAGTCCTGGAGCATCAGCGCAGCACTGAGATTCAGTGCCATGCTGCCTCCAGACTGTACATGCCGGGGGTGGGCAGCCAATGAGCTCAGCCCAGGCATTCACAGATAGACAGGCAGGGAGCGAGCGCAGGCTGACTGAATTTGGACCGATTGCCCGGCCGGCATCCGTCTGAATTCAGTCGTGACGTCACGGCAGGCTGTAGCCGGCCACTAGGAGGGAGACCCCTAGTGGCCGGTTTTCAAATATAAAATACAATATTTTAATAAAAAATTTAAATAAATAATGGATGTATATTAGAGATATGTTGTAGTACATAAGTATTACAACATATCAAGAAAAAAAGGTTCATGACAGTGCCCATTTAACCTAAAGCTCATGACCCCCTGGTCTGGTTAGCAGGTCAGTTCCATCTGGATATGGTTTATACCAAACAATCCCAATTAGTTTTTTCAGCTATTTTTCATTCTTTTTTTACGCAGGTCTCGGCAGCTCGAGAGGAGGTACCTGGTCGACGAGGTTTCCCTGGATACATGTACACAGACTTGGCCACTATCTATGAGCGAGCCGGCCGAGTGGAGGGCAGAAGTGGATCTATAACCCAGATACCAATCCTCACAATGCCTAATGATGGTGGGCATCCATGAGGTGGAAAGCATCTTTTACCGAAACGTTGTCCTGTTTCATGCTTTTACTCCCTCACATTGGGACCCTCAGGTCAAGGGATTGGCAGTCATCTTTCTAGCTCTTGTGGTGGGGCCAAGTTTTGGTTCTTATTAAGAGACTCTATAGCTGGATGCCCCATTTGCTCTGGTAGTGTGGTGAACTACGGGGGTGCAATATGAGGTGTATGGGGCAGATGTTGCAGCCCTGGGCAAAGGGTATTAACCCCTAAATGTTCCTGACACCAGGGCGTGGTTTGCCAATGTAACCACCCGAAGGTAGGACCGCTAGTCCTAGTTAGACAGGGCAAATAAGAGTCCAAGGCCAGGTCAGGGTTATCGGTAGCTTTACTGAGGTAGAAAGATGGTGCAGTCTTTACAGCTAGGCCAGGATCCCATAGAGGTGACCAGTAACACAGGGTACCTCGCAGCTTGCTGGGACTTGCATTGACTTTGACAGAATTTAGCACAGCCACACTGACTATAATAGACTTGACTTGACTGTAGGTAGTGACAGCAGACATGGATGACTTGACTGTAGGTAGTGACAGTAGATATGGATGACTTGACTGACTGACATGTGGCTGTAATTTAGGCTTGAGGCCTCCAGATGTGCTGGACACTGGTTCTGAGACGTCTGGACTGGACTTGACCTCAGCAGAGAATGAATCACAAGAGCAAAAGAGGCAGATTGCAGCTCCTCCCTTCCTTATAAAGGGGGGCTGTGCAAGGAGCCCATAGGTCAAGCTGTAGGTCACCTGGTTAGCTGGTGCTCTCTGGGTAACAAAACATGTGACTTGAACATGTGACAACAGTATTGTGATTAACTCAAAGGTCCTTTATACATAATACATATAACACTAAGGGGGAGATGCTGCAGGAGAGCCCCTAGGGCACAGGGTCTAAGTACTGTACAGGACTATATCCCGTACTGGGACATCACAGTAGAGAATCTCAGGACCCTCTATAGAAGTGTTTCTTAATGTTTCTAAGCCAGGTAGCCCCTACTCCAATAAAATACATCAAAGTATTCCCAAGCCTCTGATCATACACTGTACTGCACCTATTGAGTACCCACTAGAGCGATAAGAGACGTTTTAAAACTGGAGAGCCACAAGTTGGGGAACTTTGATGTACAGGCATGGTGTGCACCCCTTGGATGTGAACTTAAAGGGGTACTCCGCCCCTAGACATCTTTTCCTCTATCCAAAGGATAAGGGATAAGATGTCTGATCGCGGGGGACCACCGCCATCTCCCTGCTGCACCCAGCGTTCGTTTAGAACGTTGGGTGCCGCGCCGGAGGCTTGTGATATCACAGCCACGTCCCATCATGACGTCACAGCCATGCCCCTCAATGCAAGTTTATGGGAGGGGGCGTGGCTACCACCACGCCCCCTCCCATAGACTTGCATTGAGGGGGCATGGCAGTGATGGCACGAAGGAGCATGGCAGTGATGTCACGAGCCTCTGGCGCAGCATTGACAGTCATCTGGCTCGGAGCAAAGTTCTCTCCGCGCAACAGATGACTGGGGTGCCGCAGAGGAGATCGCGGGGGTCCCACCGCTGGATAGGGAATAAGATATTTAGGGGCGGAGTACCCCTTTAAGTCTTTATATCATGTTGACCACTTGACATCCAAATAAGAAGAAGCGGCACTCCGGATAGGCATAAAAAGCTGTGGTTTATTCACCCATCACTACATGCCTATCCGGAGTGCCGCTTCTTCTTCTTATTTGGATGTGAAGTTTATGGGGTATAGATCTGATGACATGATTCTTCCTTTCGTCTTCCAGATATCACTCACCCCATCCCTGACTTGACCGGCTTTATTACAGAAGGACAGATCTATGTGGACAGACAACTACACAACAGACAGGTCAGTCTCTTCTCTTCATTTACAACTTTGACTTTTGTTCCTTAAAGCGTACTTGGCACAAAACAAACTTTTTATGTATTAAAGGGGAACTCCGGCCCCAAGACATCTTATCGCCTATCCAAAGGATAGGGGATAAGATGTATGATCGCGGGGTTCCCGCCGCTGGGGACCCCCGCAATCTAACATGCAGCACCCACCTGTAAGTACTGCCAGAAGCGCTGGAGGCTCTTAGTCTTTTGCCTCCTGACCACGGGGACGGAATATCGTGACGTCACGCCCCGCCCCCTCAATGCAAGTCTATGGGAGGGGGCGTGACGTCCGTCACGCCCCCTCCCATAGACTTGCATTGAGGGGGCGGGGCGTGACGTCACACGGGGGTGGAGCGTGACGTCACCATACTCCGTCCCCGTGGTCGGGAGGCATAAGACAGAGCCTCCAGCGCTTCCGGCAGTACTTACAGGTGGGTGCTTCGTGCTATACTACGGGGGTCCCCCGCGATCAGACATCTTATCCACTATGCTTTGGATAGGGGATAAGATGTCTTGGGGCCGGAGTACCCCTTTAAAGATAAAGCCCTACTGAACAACTTTTCAATTGCTTATATTTAAAAATGTTCACACCTTTCATGTTTTTTTTTTTTTTACTTTAAAAACTCCTCCACTAGGGGTCTCCCTAGCAGTCCTGGCCGCAAGCATTTCGGACTCAGGGACGGGCACAGACATTTTTTTTTGGGGGGGGGGGGGCAGGAGCTGAACTGAAGAAAAAGGGCACTTCCCATAATTTTTTATATAAATGTCCACATAATGATGCCAGACTCCCCGGCACAGTGTCCAGGGCGCTTTTAAGAGTAACATCAAAAGGGCAGGGGCTCAAGCCCCCTTTGTAGTCAACCTGTGCACGTCCCTGCACATCACGTTATCTATAGAGCCATATTGCAATACAAACCGGTATCTGTATTAAAGGGGTATTCCAGGAAAAAACTTTTTATATATATATATATATATATATATATATATATATATATATATATATCAACTGGCTCCAGAAAGTTAAACAGATTTGTAAATTATTTCTATTAAAAAATCTTAATCCTTTTAGTACTTATGAGCTTCTGAAGTTAAGGTTGTTCTTGTCTGTCTAAGTGCTCTCTGATGACACCTGTCTCGGGAAACGCCCAGTTTAGAAGAAAATCCCCATAGCAAACCTCTTCTAAACTGGGCGGTTCCCGAGACACGTGTCATCAGAGAGCACTTAGACAGAAAAGAACAACTCAACTTCAGAAGCTCATAAGTACTGAAAGGATTAAGATTTTTTAATAGAAGTCATTTACAAATCTGTTTAACTTTCTGGAGCCAGTTGATATATATATAAAAAAGTTTTTTCCTGGAATACCCCTTTAACATATCTTCCAATCTCCATTGTGTGACATTCAGTGGTGTAATAGGAAATTTACATGGATGAAAAGTATGAGAATTCCTCTTCTCCTTCTAGTAAATGAACAATATGGTGGTGTGTAAAGTCGTATACTTATTCCCCTTAAAGGGGTACTCCAGAGGAAAACTTTTTTTTTTTTTTTAACTGGTGCCAGAAAGTTAAACAAATTTGTAAATTGCTTCTATTAAAAAATCTTTATCCTTCCAGTACTTTTTAGCAGCTGTATGCTACAGAGGAATTTTTTTTCTTTTTTAATTTCTATTTTTGTCTTATCCACAGTGCTCTCTACTGACACCTCTGTCTGTGTCAGTAACTGTCCAGAGCAGCATAGGTTTGCTATGGGGACAGTACCTGATAAGATCATCAGGTGTCAGCAGAGAGCACTGTGGACAAGACAAAAAAGAAATTCAAAAAGAAAAAAATTTCCTCTGTAGCTTACAGCTGCTAAAAAGTACTGGAAGGGTAAAGATTTACACATCTGTTTAACTTTCTGGCACCAGTTGATTTAAAAACCAAAATGTTTTCTGCCGGAGTACCCCTATAACTGCATTTCCGGGTTTATATTTTTTATACTTGTAACATTTTCTAATAATTTTCAGATCTACCCTCCGATCAACGTGCTGCCATCTTTGTCCCGTCTCATGAAATCTGCTATTGGGGAGGGGATGACCAGAAAAGACCATGGGGATGTGTCTAACCAGCTGGTGAGTGCGTGGAATAAAAAAGGGCAAAACCAACGGGGGGTAGTAATAATAGTAGTGTAATAACTTCCAAATAATTGTTTATACCAGTGGTCAGTGTTATAGTCAGTATCTAATACCTGGTGGTCAGTGTTATAGTCAGTATCTCATACCTGGTGGTCAGTGTTATAGTCAGTATCTAATACCTGGTAGTCAGTGTTATAGTCAGTATCTAATACCTGGTGGTCAGTGTTATAGTCAGTATCTAATACCTGGTGGTCAGTGTTATAGTCAGTATCTCATACCTGGTGGTCAGTGTTATAGTCAGTATCTAATACCTGGTAGTCAGTGTTATAGTCAGTATCTAATACCTGGTGGTCAGTGTTATAGTCAGTATCTAATACCTGGTGGTCAGTGTTATAGTCAGTATCTAATACCTGGTGGTCAGTGTTGTAGTCAGTATCTAATACCTGGTGGTCAGTGTTATAGTCAGTATCTAATACCTGGTGGTCAGTGTTATAGTCTATATCTAATACCTGGTGGTCAGTGTTGTAGTCAGTATCTAATACCTGGTGGTCAGTGTTATAGTCAGTATCTAATACCTGGTGGTCAGTGTTATAGTCAGTATCTAATACCTGGTGGTCAGTGTTATAGTCAGTATCTAATACCTGGTGGTCAGTGTTATAGTCAGTATCTAATACCTGGTGGTCAGTGTTATAGTCAGTATCTAATACCTGGTAGTCAGTGTTATAGTCAGTATCTAATACCTGGTGGTCAGTGTTATAGTCAGTATCTAATACCTGGTGGTCAGTGTTATAGTCAGTATCTAATACCTGGTGGTCAGTGTTATAGTCAGTATCTCACACCTGGTGGTCAGTGTTATAGTCAGTATCTTATACCTGGTGGTCAGTGTTATAGTCAGTATCTCATACCTGGTGGTCAGTGTTATAGTCAGTATCTCACACCTGGTGGTCAGTGTTATAGTCAGTATCTTATACCTGGTGGTCAGTGTTATAGTCAGTATCTAATACCTGGTGGTCAGTGTTATAGTCAGTATCTAATACCTGGTGGTCAGTGTTATAGTCAGTATCTAATACCTGGTGGTCAGTGTTATAGTCAGTATCTAATACCTGGTGGTCAGTGTTATACTCAGTATCTAATACCTGGTAGTCAGTGTTATAGTCAGTATCTAATACCTGGTGGTCAGTGTTATAGTCAGTATCTAATACCTGGTGGTCAGTGTTATAGTCAGTATCTAATACCTGGTGGTCAGTGCTATAGTCAGTATCTAATACCTGGTGGTCAGTGTTATAGTCAGTATCTAATACCTGGTGGGTCAGTGCTATAGTCAGTATCTAATACCTGGTGGTCAATGTTATAGTCAGTATCTAATACCTTGTGGTCAGTGTTATAGTCAGTATCTAATACCTGGTGGTCAGTGTTATAGTCAGTATCTAATACCTGGTGGTCAATGTTATAGTCAGTATCTAATACCTTGTGGTCAGTGTTATAGTCAGTATCTAATACCTGGTGGTCAGTGTTATAGTCAGTATCTAATACCTGGTGGTCAGTGTTATAGTCAGTATCTAATACCTGGTGGTCAATGTTATAGTCAGTATCTAATACCTGGTGGTTAATGTTATAGTCAGTGTCTAATACCTGGTGGTCAGTGGTATAGTCAGTATCTAATACCTGGTGGTCAATGTTATAGTCAGTATCTAATACCTGGTGGTCAGTGTTATAGTCAGTATCTAATTCCTGGTGGTCAGTGTTATAGTCAGTATCTAATACCTGGTGGTCAGTGTTATAGTCAGTATCTAATTCCTGGTGGTCAGTGTTATAGTCAGTATCTAATACCTGGTGGTCAGTGTTATAGTCAGTATCTAATACCTGGTGGTCAGTGTTATAGTCAGTATCTAATACCTGGTGGTCAGTGTTATAGTCTGTATCTAATACCTGGTGGTCAATGTTATAGTCAGTATCTAATACCTGGTGGT